>NW_007738535.1:0-2052 GCF_000696425.1 Galeopterus variegatus | reverse complement strand
TTTTTGGTCCCCCATCCATCCCCCACAAGCCCAGAGAAGAAAAGAGCACATAGACTACATTGTTGATTTCACAGAGGATCAAGACTGGAGAAGCCAAGATTCCACTGCCTTCCAGAACCCAGACATCCAGCCCCATCTCTGCGCATCTTAAACATCAGTTTTTGAGTAATTCTGCTTCCAGTTGGACCAAGTAAGACCTACAGATCTCAGTTTTTGACAAACATCCCAAACAATTCAGATGCACATGGTCCGTGGACCACTCTAAGAAAAGTCCTGTCTTATCACCTTCCCCAGCCTTCCTGCTGTCAACGTGAGAGTCCTGCAGACACTTTCTTTACCTGAACTGCATCTTATCTATGTCTTACTTTAAAGCAAAAAAAAAAAAAAATAGAATGTGCTGAACTACTCTGAACTGCTGAGTAGTTAAGAGCACATGCTATCAAGTTCCCCAGTTAGTGTGGCTTCACAGTCTGGCTGCAGCACACAAGCTGCAAGGCCCTCAGCAAATGACTGGACCTTAGTTCTCTCATCTATAAAATGGGGCTAATAAAAGAACAACCTTACATGCTGCTGTGAGGATCAAATGAGGTAATCTACTGAAAGTGTTTAGCTAACTGCCTGGCATGTACTAAGCTCACAATATTTGTTGGCCATTAGTTGTACTATTTGTACACAATTAGTTGTATTGGTGGCACTAGGCGTGCTAATTTTAAGCACACAGTATTCCTTGGCTATTAGTATATTATATTGTAATGGAAGCATGTAAAATACATTACTCCCAAGAGATTGAAGAAGCAGAGTGATTTTTAAGCTATAGGGAGCCTGCCAAGGAGATTTCTCGACCGTGTAGCCCAGCTTTTGGCTTCATCCTTCATCTTTACCCCCCTAGTCTCACTCTTCTCCCTTCTGATCCATGGACATGATGATCTCAACAGAACTTTATGTTTACATTGTGCTTTTTATGATTTATAATGAATGTTAAAGTGTTTTTCTTTAAGCATATGATAGTACATGTTTTGACCTGCCTGCTCTTCCCTATTATCTTTCTCCCAAAGCCCTTCCTTTCCTCACTTCTCCCCTTTCTGCTTCATTCCCTTGATTGATTCATGGCCCCCATTTTTTAAAAAACACAATACATGATCCCCTGGCAAAGAATATCTGGCCAAATCCCTGAACCACCACTCTGATCAGCACAGGAAATGTTGAGAAAGAGGTGAACACAGCCACCTGCCTTGTGAAGGAGGAGACCAGACGCATAATTCCTATAGAGGCAGAGACCCCACAAGTGTGCCCTCTTTTCCTCCTCAGCTCCACCACTCCCTCACTCCAGCCCCAGCCACAGCCTCCTTGTAGTTTCAGCTGTGTTCTTCCACAGCCCATACAGTGGTTCCACCTGGACAGCCCACGGGCATCTTACCTAAACATATCCAAGACTGAGTTTAGTCTCTCATGCCCTAACCAACCTAACCCCTATCCTTACCTCAGGGTAAATGACATTTGATCCATCCAAAACCTCAGACTTGACACAACTCAAAGCCATCTTCAGGCCCCTTCTCAACACTCCCTCTTCTCCAATCACCCACAAAGACCTGCTGATTCTTCCTCAAATGGCTCTCACTGAGCCCTGCTCTCTGTACCCTCTGACCTCCCAGTTCAGATCCTCTCTCATGTGGACTCTCCACAGCCACAGTTCTCCCAGCAAAACAGCTGCCAGAGCATGTGTCCTCAATTATAAGCAAAAGCCCATTAGATCAATAACTAAATTTGTATGTTTGTCTTTTGACCATTCTGGCAAGGAACAAAGTGAACTGAAAGATACTGCTTTTGTCTTCCAAAACCCATTATGAATGGAGTATAGGTACAACAACACCTTTAATTTTTTTTATTTATTTATTATTCCCTGATATACAATGTGGTTGATTATTGTGGCCCATCACCGAAACCTCCCTCCCTCCTCCCCCAACCCCCTCCCACCCAACAATGTCCTTTCAGTTTGCTTGTCGTACCAACTTCAAGGAACTGTAGTTGTTCTGTCTTCTTCCCCCCCCCCCC
>NW_007738534.1:54196-54699 GCF_000696425.1 Galeopterus variegatus | reverse complement strand
TAGAAAAGCTTTGCTACTCTCCAGGGCACCCAGCCCTCCTGCCCATTACTTGCTGGCTTGGACCATATGCTTACTCATTGCAGGGTTACTTGCAAAATTAGCAGCAACAAAGAAAAGGCAAAAAATTATGCAATTAGGGTGAAACCCATATTAAACAGTAACACTTAATGCTGGTAAAATAAATGGTTGCATTTTATGTTGGTTCGAGGCTTTTGTGGTAATCCCATTGTTAGGAATTTATCTGAAGGGACTAATTCAACAGAAGGAAATAATACTGCACAACGATGCTTACTGCAAAGTCTGTAAGGGTGAAAAGCATACATCACCTACACGTCATGTCACTTTTGGACAGCAGTCCCTTGGACAGTGTGCATCTGCTGAAATGGCAGCCAGCAGAATGGGGCAGCAGCATGGGAAATTGTGTATGAAAATGTCCTGCTCGGTGAAAGAGCACAGGGTACATGACGGCGGGCGTGTGTCCGCTGCGATGGAAGCCTGGGAAA
>NW_007738534.1:53340-54019 GCF_000696425.1 Galeopterus variegatus | reverse complement strand
CAGGGTGGGTGGTGATGCCTCCTTTTATAATTGAACAAAGAGAAAAAGCAGTTTCCCCCAAAACCCTTCCAGTTTCCCTACCTGGAAGCCGAGCCCTCCCCAAAGCTGTCCCAGTCTGGCCCAGGTAACCATCTGCTGGCTGTTTGTGGGCAAATAAGCGTGCATTTTGTAGCAGATGAAGGTGCAGCTCACACAGGCAGTTGAGATTGATGTGTAAGTGCCCATCACTTGCTGCTTTGGGTGGCAGATAGCTCTGTGTCAGTGCCCCACAGACGGTCGTCCTTAGTAAGTCCCTGACAATGAGAATTCCTGCCATGNTCTAGGTGCCAGTTTTAACACCTAGAATTTGGTTCCATTTTTAGATCTGACGGTCCCTTATTTGATTCTTCTGGTGAGAAGTGAAGCGTGTGAGCAGAGAGGAGCCTGTGGCACCTTGCTGAAGGTTCCCTGTGACGTGTCCCACAGAGTGAAGTATGCGCTCGGACACGCACAGCGGGTCATTTACACCCAAAAGGCACTGACCACCCACGCATTTTGCCCTCTTGTTTGTTCACACGCCCATCACACTCACACATGTTTGTGCCACATACAGAATGGACAAGGTCACGTGCATGTGAAATGGCCTGTGTCAGGTCTTCAGGTACTTGCGCAATTAATTAGGCTGAGGCGTGTATCTGGG
>NW_007738534.1:47558-52702 GCF_000696425.1 Galeopterus variegatus | reverse complement strand
CGGTCGTCCTTATGATAAGTCCCTGACAATGAGAATTCCTGCCATGATTATTTAAAGTAAATCTCTGATTGCTCATCTGAGCCACTTGTCCAGAGCTGGGTCCTAGCGGTCCAGTCCCTGTGCGGGGAGAGGCCTGAGGCCCTATCCCCTCCCTCCAGGCCAGACCTTTGCAGAGGTAGCAGCTGAGCTCTGCAGGCCAGCCTGTCCCTGATTCTCACAGGGTCGCTACTGCCCCAGGAGCAGAGACTCCACCTCCCAGCCCTGTTTGTGGGTCTCAGTGGTGGCTCTCTATCACAATCTCTGCGGAGCTTTTTGAAAACGCACTCCTGGACTGCCCCCACCGGTCAATTCAGAATATCTGGAATGGGATCAGAGGCAGATTTGATATACTTCCAGAGGACTGACGCACAGCTGCATTGAGAACTATGAGGGGAGAGGGCACCTTTCGTGGCTGAGGCAGCACAGCAGACGGGCAGCTCCCACATGGAAGCTTGAGGCCCAGTGATAGCAAGTTTAGGCTGCTGCTCCTGATAAACATGCCCACGTGAAAATCGTTGCTTGTGTGGCCTGTGCACGTGTCTTCTGTTGTCATAACTGATGCTTTTTCATTATCTCTAACTTCTGCTTTGCTGGATTGCCCCACTAAAGTGGGGAAAGTAACACCCCAAGTAGCTGGGTTGAGCTGTAGGTGTGTTTGAGCTGCGGTTTCTCCAGGATTTTGTGTAGGAGAGACAGGGGAGGCTTTGGGGTACCCGGGGGCATTTAGTATGACCGGTGCCCTGTTTTGAATGATTATGAGTAAATGACCTAGAAGCAGCTCTGCGCAAAGCCGTCTGTGTGTGGCATGGTGTTGTGGTTTCCTTCCCTCCATGCTGGGTCTGGCACCAGCCCCTCTCCAGTGGCAGCCCACATGACCCAGGTCTTTGGCCAAACTCATTCATTCTTGTCTGTATCCTGCTTCCTTTCAGCTTAAAAGAAGGAAAGAAATGTATGGAAGGTCAGCCATGAGCAATGTATTTTTATAATTCAAGGAGGCTCCCTGACTGCCACTTTCCTTACTGGTGCAATGCACGTAGAAGAGGCGTGGTGTGTCCTGTCCTCAGAAACGCAGGCGGGGTTGGTGCAGGTCCAGCCCTGTGGTAGCGTGGGTGCAGGGACAGGACCCCGGCCCCGCCAGGCCTCCACAGCAGAGCTGGCGGGCTCCCCCAGGGCAAGGGTTTTAGGTCCGTGTTTAGCTGGAGTGCTCAGAGCACAGAGTCTGCGTGCAAAATTGACGTGCTGAGGAAACACCTATTTTCTGTGCTCAGCAGATTGTTAGGTTCCCACTTTTCCGCGCTGAGGCTTTCACAGGCCTCAGCCGTGTTTCCTCCCTTCCTCCCACAGCTGGTCCTTACTCGTTAGGTGCTGGTTCTGCGGATTTTTTTTCTTTGTGTATAATTTTTATGTAAAAAACAGCTGCGAAGTGCAAGATCCAGAGCACGGAGGAGTTGTTAGGATGTAACGAGAAGTCGGTCATCCTCTGCGCTGAGTCGTTTCTTGGATCGGAGTTTAGTGACTGATGGTAGCACGTGTCCCTGTCCCCCGGGGACAACATCCTGAGGCACTTCTCTAGTCCCAGGCGCTCTCACTTTGGAAACAGTGTTGGTCTTTTGTTTTCCTTCTTCACCCACTTGTTATTTTTTGGAGACCATCCAAAGTACATGTCTTGACTGTTAGACAAAGACAGAGCGATGAGCCCCCCAGCAGTGTCCAGCGCCTGCCGCCCACAGGCGTCGCGGGCTCCTCTCGGTCTGTCCCCTCTTCCTTCCTACTGAGGGTTGGCCTCTCCCTGGCCTGTCCCCTGTCACATCCAGTAGCCGTTCTTACATGCCACAGTCCAGGTGCCATTTTGACACGACCTACCAAGGACATGCAGCCTTTTTACAAAGCACTTTCAATATCTCCATTTGCCCAAGTTCACAGGGTATTTCACTCCTCTGACCCAGGTTAGAGTTTTGCTAAATCTCTAACGTCCCGAGTAGCTCACTAATTTTAACTACATTACTTGAATGCAACTGATACGTGTGTGGCCTTGTTTCTACAGAGCATCTAGATTGTACCAAGCGCTGTGGGGACATGACATGCCCACACAGATGTATTTAACTGTTCACATGAAAGCGTATGGCGTCTGACTGTGTCATATTTCTAATAAATATATTTTGTTTATCTGATTCTGATGTTTTTCCCAGTGATGTTTATTGTTAATATTTTTTCATAAGTGCCAAGTGTGCACTGAAGTCTGTTTTCAAACCAGCATGTTCGTGCACATATTCCTTGTCGAGTCACGGTCCCTGCTGCGGCTGCTCTGGTAGGCGTTCCTGGAACTTACTGTCAAGGACTGGGGCCCTGGCAGCTCCTCCGCCTCCTCCCATCCGCACCCCTCCTGTGTGGCTCCAGCCCTCGTGGAGCTCACCTGGGATGATCTCTGCCCACCCGGGATGCTGCCAAGCTGTGCAGTGAGCACATGGCCTGTGACTAAACGCCAGCCGAGACCCTGGAGGTCACACGCAGGGGGTGTTAAGCAGGAGGGAGTTATCCCAAGGGTGAGGAGGCAAAGCGAACAGAAATTTGGACTGAGAGACAACTCTGCAGGTGGCTCTTCAAGCGTCACCTGGAAGCCACTGTGGGAGGTCCTGGCAGTCCATCTTAAGTGGGAGTGTGGGCTGGGTCTCAGAATCTAGGTGACACAGAATAACAGGAGGACATACAAGTTTCATCAGTTTTTACATGTACATGGGACCCTCACAAGAGAGTGAAGATCCAAAGAAATGGCACATGCAGGAAGCTTTTGTGCTTTTTAGACAAAGAACGATACGTTTACAAGAAATGACAGGACAAAGCGGTGTGGGCAGAAGCAGTAAATTCCAGAAGAGTTGCCGGGAGCGGGTATAAGGTAAGCCGGGGAAGGCAAGGGTTCCTCTGTCGGCGGTGTCCTTCAAAGGCCTGAGAGCCTGGGGCCGATAGTGTCAACTCCGGTTCAAGTCTGAAGGCCTGAGAACCAGGAGCACCGAGGGCAGAAGACTGATGATGGAGTTTGGATGTGTTGTCCCCTCCAAACCTCATGTGGAAATCTGATCCCCAGTGGGGCAGTGTTGGAAACTGATGGAGTCATGGGGGCGGATCCCTCATGAATGGATTAATGCTCTCCCTGGGGGAGGGGGGATTAATGAGTGAGTTCTTGCTCTGTTAGTTCCCACAAGAGCTCGTTGCTTAATAGACCCTTGCACCTCCCCTCTCTCTCTCTTGCTTCCTCTCGCCATGTGATCTGCTTGTACCCTCCGGCTGCTGAATCATGAACCAAATAAACCTCTGTTCTTTATAAATTGCCCGGTCTCAGGTATACTGTTAAAGCAACACAAAATGGACTAGAACAACTGATGTCCCAGCGCCTGCAGTCAGGCAGGGAGAATTCAATCTTCCTTCACCTTTTGGTTCTATTCAAGCCCTAAGCAGATGGAATGAGTCTGTCCACATTGAGGAGGGTCCTCTGCTTCAATTCAAATGCTAATCTCTTCCAGAAACATCCTCACAGACACACCCCAAAATAATGTCACACCAGGTTTCTGGGCATCCCTTGGCCTAGTCAAATTGACACATAAAATTAACCATCACACAAGCTAGAGAATCAGACAGGCCCACTGTTAGGGCTCCCATCCCACTGTTTTTCATACCAGATCCTCTCACGGGTCACTAGACAGCCCGTGGTTACCTGCCGTGGGCCAGGTGACTGTCCCTGACCAATCAGCTGGGGTGGGGGTGAAGATGACCACCCTTCTCAAGAATGAGCCAAGTCTCTTGCAGCCTAGAGCTGTCTCCCTCTCAAGGCAGTGGTGACTGGGGTGGGCCATATGCTGACATGATTCCTGGCATGGAAATCAGGCTTTGCCTACACAAGCCGAGCTTCATGGTACTAGAGCCTTGTGCCACTGTAGCTGGAAACCCAGTGCCAGTGTGGAACTGAGCAAGTCCCTGATTTGAAGGGCTTGGGACACCAGTGAATAAGTATCCCATTTCATAGACGAAGAAACTGAGGCAGAAAAAGGTGAAGTAATTTGCCCAAGGTAACTTGGCTTGGAGAAGGCAAAGCAGAGACTTATACCCCAGTGGTCTGTCACCACAGCCTGCACCCCAGGCCACCCCTGCTGCCCGTCATCGGCTGCGTGTGCTGGAGAGGAGGAACCCTGCTGTGATTCCTTCTTTGAAAAACAACTAAATAATTCCTGTCTGGTGAGGGTTAGAAATGAGTTCCCACATCGAGACTTCAAACACACCTTTAGCCCAAAGGGAGTTTGTGCGTGTATTTCTTTTCTAATGGCACTAAATGAGAGCCAGGAGGTCTGCGTTCAGAACATCTGCGTTCAGCTCAGAAGCCTTCCCAGAGCCCTGGCCCAACCAATCAGAAGCACAGGGATCAGGTGACCTGCCTGCTTGGCCCGGCTGTGACTGGAGCTAGGCCCTGCCCTGGGCCCCTCTGAATGACATGGGGTTCGGCGAGCCTGAAATATCGGGGGGCACAACACGGTGACCAGTAGTGTCTGTGTAAGACAGGGCCAAAAGCGTGAATCTTACTCGTCAGAAAGGCTCATCTCACAAAGACCAGGAGGCAGAGATCGATGCAAACAGCAGGATGCTTTTATTTCCAGCAAGCTGGGGTCGCTCAGCATTCAAGACATAAGTGACCCCGAATTCACAATACAAGCAGCTTTTATACACTTTTTTTTTAACAGATATTGTGATAGGATCAATTGTTGGTTATCTGTGGTGCTTTTAGATTTACAGGTGGGCTTCAGCTGGCACCTTTTGGATTTACAGGTGGGCTTTAGCAGGCTGGCACCCCTTAGCACATTTCTCAACTGTTTATCTTCCCCAGGGCCTGGCTAGGTGGCCTTTGAACCAGCTATTTCCTGGAACTGGTGGGGCTATTAATGTTTAGTGTGCTCTGCCTGACCTTTGTTCTGGCCCCTGAAAAGCTGCTTTGCTTAAGCATTGTTACAAGACTGCGTACATTAAGGTTATATTTTTCTATGATTCTACTACAATTTTCTATGCCCCCCTACATTACAATTTATTTCCAACATCTTCCATGGCGTGGGTGTGAGTGCAGT
>NW_007738534.1:40200-47010 GCF_000696425.1 Galeopterus variegatus | reverse complement strand
CGAGACTTCAAACACACCTTTAGCCCAAAGGGAGTTTGTGCGTGTATTTCTTTTCTAATGGCACTAAATGAGAGTGAGGAGGTCTGTGTTCAGAACATCTGCGTTCAGCTCAGAAGCCTTCCCAGAGCCCTGGCCCAACCAATCACAAGCACAGGGAACAGGTGACCTGCCTGCTTGGCCCTGCTGTGACTGGAGCTAGGCCCTGCCCTGGGCCCCTCTGAATGACACGGGGTTCTGCGAGCCTGGAATATCGGGGGGCACAACATGGTGACCAGTGGTGTCTGTGTAAGACTGGGCTGAAAGCGCAAATCTTACTCGTCAGGAAGGCTCATCTCACAAAGACCAGGAGGCAGAGATTGATGCAAACAGCAGGAGGTTTTTATTTCCAGCAAGCTGGGGTCACTCAGCATTCAAGACATAAGCGACCCCGAATTCACAATACAAGCAGCTTTTATACACTTTTTTTTTAACAGATATTGTGATAGGATCAATTGTTGGTTATCTGTGGTGCTTTTAGATTTACAGGTGGGCTTCAGCTGGCACCTTTTGGATTTACAGGTGGGCTTTAGCAGGCTGGCACCCCTTAGCACATTTCTCAACTGTTTATCTTCCCCAGGGCCTGGCTAGGTGGCCTTTGAACCAGCTATTTCCTGGAACTGGTGGGGCTATTAATGTTTAGTGTGCTCTGCCTGACCTTTGTTCTGGCCCCTGAAAAGCTGCTTTGCTTAAGCATTGTTACAAGACTGCGTACATTAAGGTTATATTTTTCTACAATTCTACTACAATTTTCTATGCCCCCCTACATTACAATTTATTTCCAACATCTGCCATGGCATGGGTGTGAGTGCAGCATCCTCCTCAGGAAGAAGGTTTCACCTGCGGGGACAGCGGTTCCAGCAGATCCCCAGGTGTGTCCTCTCAGGGTTTCCACAGAGCAGGCTGCTGGGAGGCTAACTTTGGAGAACGGGAGCAGCAGCCATGGATGAGGGCTCGTCTAGCGGGGCACCAGGCTGAATGCCACACAGGAAAGTCCCCTCCAGTCCGGCGAGCCATTTTCAGAGGGGCTGAGCCACCCCCTCCCATGGACAGTGCCTGGCTGAGGTGGTGTCCCACGCCCTGGTCAGTGAGCTCAGCCCCAGCCCCACCACTGCAGCCAGGCCTGCCAGCCAGGCAAGCCCAGCACCCCACGGGCCACAGGACGGAGACACCGTGCAGTGGGACTCTGGTGCCAGGTGGAACGGAGGCTCTTCCCCGCCAGGAACTCCCAGGGACCTCGTGGCTCTTGGAGCCGGTGATGGCTGGAGCTGATGGGGCCCTCAGCTGAGCAGGCTCCTTGTGCACCTGCAGGGGTCTCCACTCCCAGGATGGCAGCTCCCAGGGCCCGGCATTGACAGGGGTGTGTCCTTATGTGGGGATCACGTTGCCCTTCTCCAGCAGAAACTGGAAAGAGTTAGCACTTAGGAACATGGGTGGGCTCTGGCTGCCATCCTGCCCCGCCTGTCCCCACGCTCCTGCACTGACACCTCTCTCTCTAGGTCACCAGTGACATCTTGTCCCTGAGGCCAAGAGAGTGAGTGAGGTGGGAAATGAGACACTGCCCCTTTGGCCCTTCACTGAGGCTCCCCCACCCTATTCCACAGAAGGCCACTGTTACCGCCACCCATCAGGCCAGTGGCAGTCCTCAGTCCTAAACCAGCTCTGCCTCTGGCCCCTCCGGCGGCCTCGCCTTCCCTCTCTGCATCCTGGGTCCCTGCCTTGGCTCCCGGTGGTCCCTCACCTCCTTTCCATGTGTCTGAGTCCGCTCAGACGGCTCCAAAAAAGTACCATAGACTGGGTGGTTTATAAACCACCATATAAAATGTTTATTTCTCACCGTTCTGGAAGTTTGAGGTCAGCGTGCCAGCATGGTCGAGCCCGGGCAAGGGCCCTTTCCCAGGCTGCACACAGCCAGCGTCCTGCTGTGTCCTCACACGGTGGAAAGAGAGCTCGGTGGCCCACTGACCTGCTCTTAAAAGGGCACTGATCCCATCAGGAGGGCTCCACCTTCATGACCCAATCACCCCCAAGGCCCCGCTCCTGGCACCCTCACGTTGTTGGCTGGGCTTTCAACACATGAACTTGGGGGTGTACAAACACTCGGCCCGTTGCAGTGGCCTACCTGCCTCCTACACCCTCTGGTGCCCCAAAGGTCGGTGTCTTAGTTTAAACCTCTCCTCAGGTGGGGACACTGAGTTTGAGCTTGTAGTAGGTATTGAATTACTCCACCCGGAGGGACATGAGGCCTAGAGGACATGGGACCACAGGCTTCCCAATGGATTCCTTCGGCCAGGCCCTGATGAACATGCTGAGGTGGCCTGGTCTGTGAGCCAAGTAGGGTCACCAGATAAAATGCAGGATGCCGGCTAAGTTTGGATTTCAAATAAGCAATGACTAATTTCTTACATAAGCACATCTCCTGCAACGCGTGCCCCGTACTTATATATACTGTTGTTTATCTGGATTTCGGATTTCACTGGCAGCCCTCTAAGAGCTGTGGGGCAGGCACGTCCCTGTGTGCCTGGGGACAGCCTGAGGCCCAGGCAGGAGGGGCTCCCACTAACCAAACCGTAAGCCCTGAGCGAGCCACATGAGACAGGACCCTGCCCCCACTGGTGTCCAGTTTCTGTCCCTTCTCGGTCCTCCGTTCCCAGGCGGCTAAGGCAGGTGCTCGGCCAGGACTGTGCATCTCAGACACTGTGTGGCTTCCCCAGCGGCTGCTCCTCGGGCAGGAAGATGGAACGGGTTCCTGCCATCGTGCAGCTCACCAGGGGCGCCTACTCCAGGCCACGTGAGGCGCTGGTCCGGATTGTTTGACCCAAATTTTCCAGCCAAAGCCTTTAGTGGTGCTCCCTAAATCCCACTGCAGCGGGTTGAGTCGCCTCTCCCTGCATGCCCCACCGACCAACTCCTGCTCGCCTTTAGGGGTTCCCTGAGATAGGACTGTCGGGGGACGGCATCCCCTCCATCCTCCCACCCCAGTGAACGGGCTCCTGGAAGCCCCTCTCCGTGCAGCCCTCGTTTTTCCTGCAGGGCCATTGTCAGGTGCACAACTATCCAGCTATGGGCGGACGTCAGTTTCGGGTGAATGTCTGTTCCCCACCCCAACCCTGGACTCAGGCCATGCCGGTCCACTGCTGTGTCCTGGGATCACCTCTCTGGTCCACTGCTGTGTCCTGGGATCACCTACTCAGCATGAAATCGGCACCTGGGAGCCCAACAGCAGGTACATTGGAGGGACTAAGTGTCCTGAGGTCAGTAGATGGCCACCAGGTGTGCAGTGGAGATGCCCAGAGGGTGGGGGGAGGGAAGGCCGGGGGTGGCAGGTGGGGTGGGAGGAGGCTCCAGCCACCAGTTGGGTTCACAGGATGGAAAAGACCCACTTTCTCCAGCTGCCTTTTGTAAAAACCTTTCTTTGTGAAGAAATCCGGTGAATTCGTCTTGACAAAATGGGCTGTATTCCAGTACCAGGGATATTTTCAATTACTATGAGCTTGAAATCCTTTAAGCGAGGGTTTTAAACTTTTTTTCTAGACCAAAGTCCCCTGTGGCACCTCTGGAGGCTCAGAACACAGTTCGAAGATGTGCATTTCAAGGCCGTTTTTGAAGTCTTTTATTCTGAAACCTGAAAAATGTTTTCAAATGTTCAGGTCTCTATTCCCTTCCTAAAATATCAGTGATTGTCATAAAAGTGATGACTTTTCCCTTTCAAAATATTTGAATAACAGTGACAGGCCCCAAAGGTGCCTCACAGCGTGGTATAGACATATGTCCCTTTGAGGCAGGAGGAAGGACAGGGCTGACAGGAGAGACCATCCTGTTGTCTGCCGAGGACCCAGCAGGGGCCTGCATGCTGGACACGCAGCCGACCCCAGGGCAGCAGGACACATCAGCGAGGGCACGAGTTAAAGATGACCCCTACAAGCCGGCCTGTGTGTCCCCTCCCCACAAGCACAGTCAGTGGCAGGGGGTGATGACCCCCTGGTGGGAGCGTTCTTCTAAGGGCCTCACGACAGCTGAAGATAGGACGCCTTGTGACCCGCTGACAAAGACCCCAATCATGAGACCGGGGCTCTCCCCGCCTTTCCCGAGCCCCCTGCCCGGCTGTGCCTCGTGCTGACCCCGCTTCCCTGCAGCTGCCTGCGCAGCTGTCTTCCCATCAGCCCAGCTCGCTCCCTCTCGCTGCGGGCTCAGGGTTCATCTCTATGACACTGACTCCCGAAGAACCTGGCATCCTAGCCCGGGAACACCTTGTCCTTGAGAACCCACAGACACGACTTCTCCCTTGGGGGAAATGTGAGCCCAGCAGAGGGAGGACAGGGTGCATGACAAGGTGTGCAGTCGCAGCTATCTGGGAACCGTGGTGCTAACGGGGCCCTCGGAGCCCCTTTCAAGACGTCTTCTGTAAAGATCCTCTCTCCGGAATTATTTGTATTTGGCAACATGGAAAACCGACATTTGATTCCAAGAACACCTCCAGTCCTCCCAGGATGAGTCAACCAGGAACCCGCACGAACATCCCCAGGCCAAGGATTTCTCCCAGGCTCCAGACGGTCAGTAAACACGGACACCTGTTTCCCAGCAGAAAGCAGGCGAGGGCTCACGAGCAGACTGGGGATTTGGCAAATCTCAATCAGACCTGGCTCTAAACATCTTCTGGGTTCTATTTACGATCTAAAGCAACAGGTGGCTGTTCCTCGAGTGCGAGGCCCTAAGCCTTCCCTTCTGCAGCAGCGGGGAGGCAGTGAGGTGTCTGCTGCTTAACAAGGGCCGAAGTGACAGGCTTTAGGAGACGTCATCCCTGACTATCATCATCATTATCATCTCCTTTGAAACCGAAATTCTCCTGAAACAAAGCCAGAAACTGGGAGATCCACTTCCTATAATTATGTAAATGTTGTTTTAAAACAGGAGTTGTTACTAAAATGCATGCTCAGTACAGAAAATACCAAAAAGTGCAAAGGAAATCAATCCCTCCTGTCATCCCACCAAAAATGAATAACCAAAATTAACACCCTTGCAGTAGATTATCAGAGCACTTATGTATCAGTTAAGATTAGGTTAAGCAGCCAGGAAAATATTGTCTTAAACAAGGTAAGAAACTTACTTATTTCCCACAAAAAATAAGTCCAGAGGTGAAAAGTCCAAAGCTAGTATTTGCCTTCATGAAATGCAGCTCTGATATCTCTGATTTATCCTCGTAGCATTTATCCTCGTGATCTAATGTGGCTTCCAGAGTTCCAGTCCTCACGACTCCATTCCAAGTGAAGGACAGAGGAAGAGCAAAGAGTGTCCTGTTCCTTTTATGTGTTCCTAGAAGACTCGTATTACGCCTTCACTGACGCTTCATTGCTCCCAGGGCTACACCTCGTTGCAAAGGATGGTGGGAAATGCAGTAAACCTTTTCATCTTAAAGTTAAACTCTTTGAATAGGTTCAGAAATTTATTTTTCCTTGGCTCAGAAATAAAATTATGAAAAAAGGGCTTGCCCGTGGCTCACATGGGAGAGTGTGATGCTGACAACACAAAGTCAAGGGTTAAGATCCCCTGACCGGTCATCTTTAAAAAAAAAAAATTATATATATATATATATATATATGGGACGACCATCCCATCTGCTCCATCTTCCCTCCCCTTCCCATATACACACACACTGGTCACCACTGCCACCTGTCATTCTGCATATCCTTCCAGAGCTTTTATGCATATACAAGCACGTGAATATTATGTCCTCTCCCTCTTTTAACCCAAAAGGTAGCACGCTGTACCCATTGTTCTGCACCCAGGCTTTTTGTTTTTGCTTGTGTGGGATTTTTTCTATTCACTTAGCAATGCGTCTTGGAGACGTTTCTCTGTCAATACATAGAGAGGAGTCTCATTCTTTTTTTTCTGCTACATAGTATTCCATTATATGCATATGGCATTGGTTATTTATCTAGTCCCCTATGATTAGGGTGACCATATAATCTGTCATCCAAATCAGGACACTTTCAAGAGGGAATAGGGGGCTGTATTATTAATTATACTGGGGCACAGGTGTAAACCAGGGCTGTTTCCAGCAAACTGGAATGTAGAGTCCCCACGTGCACGGTGAATATAGGGACTATGTCCAGTCTTTTGCTATCACAGCAATACTGGAGTTATTAATGCACGTGTGTACAGGCAAGTTCATGTGTGCAAGTTCCAAACAGAATTTCTGGGTCAAAGCGTGTATGAATTTATACTTTTGATAGAAACTGCCAAATTGCCTCTGTGGGAATCGGATTAACCTGTTCTGTCATCAGCAGCGTATGAAGGTGTCTCTATCTCCATAGCTTGGCCCCACAAAGCATGTTAATCAGACCTTTGGATATTTGCCAATCTGATATGTGAGACGTGGTATCTGAATTTAGTTTTCATTTACATTTTGTTATAAATGAGGCTGAATATGTTTTAAAACCCTATTTGTGTTCCTTTTTATTCTACGAACTGACTTTTCATACCCTTTGCCCATATTTCTTATTCAGTATTTGGAAACCTTATCTTGGAGCTTTTCGAACATTAGCGACATGATGTCTGTGATTTGAGATGCACATGGTTTCCCCGGTTGGTTGTTTGTCTGTCTTTCCTCATGATTGTTTGTTTTTGCCATTCAGAAGGGTTTTTTTAATCTTTTTTTTTTTTTAATGGCTCTGAATCTTAAGTCAAAGCTAGAAAGCTCTTTCCCATTCCAAGGTCATAAAGAGGCTCCAGTGTTTTCTTTTAGAGCTTTCATTGTTCTATTTTAAATCCATG
>NW_007738534.1:39738-40030 GCF_000696425.1 Galeopterus variegatus | reverse complement strand
TGAAGGTGTCTCTATCTCCATAGCTTGGCCCCACAAAGCATGTTAATCAGACCTTTGGATACGTGAGACGTGGTATCTGAATTTAGTTTTCATTTACATTTTATTATAAATGAGGCTGAATATGTTTTAAAACCCTATTTGTGTTCCTTTTTATTCTACGAATTGACTTTTCATACCCTTTGCCCATATTTCTTATTCAGTGTTTGGAAACCTTATCTTGGAGCTTTTCATACATTAGCGACATGATGTCTGTGATTTGAGATGCACATAGTTTCCCCAGTTGGTTGTTTGT
>NW_007738534.1:38500-38726 GCF_000696425.1 Galeopterus variegatus | reverse complement strand
CCTCAGATCCCTGCAGTTGTTCCACACGCTCTTCTGGGCCAGGCACCCCCAGGTTCTGGAGACAGAACAGTGAATGGGACGAACTCGATCCGGGCCCTTGTGGCACTCACATTGTGCTAGGGGCTGCAGGCAAGACACAGACAAACACACAAGATGACAGGAATTGGTAAGCAGCAGGAAGAAAAGAGAGCAGGGCCAGAAGATAAGAGCTGGTGAGGCAGGGGTG
>NW_007738534.1:35735-36309 GCF_000696425.1 Galeopterus variegatus | reverse complement strand
ACGGTCCAGGCCCTGTCACCGCGCGGGCGGAGGGAACGTCCAGAGGAGAGGCTGGGAATACGGGGGACGTTCTGTGACACCATGACTGGCCTCGGGGGATGTG
Source organism: Galeopterus variegatus (assembly GCF_000696425.1). Lineage (NCBI taxonomy): Eukaryota > Metazoa > Chordata > Mammalia > Dermoptera > Cynocephalidae > Galeopterus > Galeopterus variegatus. The sequence continues at coordinate 36,206 of NW_007738534.1, read as the reverse complement.
CTGTGACGCCATGACTAGTCTCGGGGGATGTTCTGTGACGCCACGACTGGCCTCGGGAGATGTTCTGTGACGCCACGACTGGCCTCGGGAGATGTTCTGTGCCGCCACGACTGGCCTCGGGGGATGTTCTGTGACACCATGACTGGCTTCGGGGGATGTGCTGTGCCGCCATGACTGGCCTCGGGGGATGTTCTGTGACGCCATGACTGGCTTCGGGGGATGTTCTGTGACGCCATGACTGGCCTCGGGGGATGTGCTGTGACGCCATGATTGNCCTAAAGAGCACTGTGTTTAACTCCTCTGTCCTGTCTCAGATGTCAGCTTGATGGACACGCCTTCACAGCAGCGTTGGTCACTGTAGCCAAAAGGTGGAAGCGACCCAAGACGGACGAGTGGATAGACAGGACGCGGTATCTCCGTGCAATGGGATACTATCCACCCTTCCAAAGAAAGGAAATTCTACAACAGGGT
>NW_007738534.1:33635-34735 GCF_000696425.1 Galeopterus variegatus | reverse complement strand
AACCTCAAGTGCCAAATCTCAAAACTATCATTAAAATATCCATATTTTTTCATCTAGAGAAAATAGTGTCTGTTAAACTCCGTAAACACCTGAGTGTTTGTTCAGCACGGGCTGCCTGACAGAGCTTGTTTGGAACTTGACAAGTGAGTCTACGCTCCCCAGGAAGAACGAAGCTGAGAAAACTTGGAATAAGAATAATGAAGGAGGATGCACCCTGCTGGATATCAAAACACACTATAAAGATGCAGTGCTTTTCAAAGCATAGGACCAGCAAAGGAAGAGAGAGAAAACATAGACCCGTGAATCAGAACAGAGTGCAGAAACGCCAGGCTATGTATGGGACTTAGCCTCTGACCAAGGAGGCATTGGGATCCTGGGGACAGGGTGGACCATGCACCACAGCAGCCAGGCACTTTCCTGTCGGCTGGGGGAAGACACTGTAAATTAGATTCCTACTCTTCAAATAGGAGACAAAACCTAGAAGCCATAAATGGAAGAGATGGACTGATATGCTTAACTATATAAAAATAAAAACTTCTGTATGACAAATGACATCGTAAATTTAAAAGATTAAAAACAGACTGGGGGGAAAATAGATTGGGAAAATTATCTGTAATACATAGCAAGCAACGTACAGTACTCACTGTGTAATAAATAATATGCAAAGAGCTAAAAACGGTTAAGACAAACAATCCAGTCAAAAAAATGGATTAACAGGCAATTTTTTAAATGAAATGCAAAGTATTTAGAGGAGCTTAACTTCATTAGAAATTATTGTAAAATAAAACAACGATACGTCTATTTGGCCTATCAGATTGGAATTAATAAAAAATATTGATAATATTCTGTTTTAGCAAAATTATGCAGAAATGGGGACTCATACACTGTTGCTGAAGGGATAAATGAGTGGTATCTTTCTGGAGATGTTAGTATGTTACATGTTAGCATAAGAGTGTTAAATACATAAACCTTTTGACACAGCATTTCCACTTCCAGAAATTTGCCCCAGAGAAGGGCTCGTGGATGTTCAGAAAGAGCCAAAGTCTGAAACGTCAACACAATGGAAATAAGCTAGAAATTTCCATGAAGAGACTAGAGGT
>NW_007738534.1:31487-32073 GCF_000696425.1 Galeopterus variegatus | reverse complement strand
TTAACAGTAGAATCTTTGATTCTGTAACATATGGTGTTATGTTTGTATAAGTACAGAAAAAATATCTGGAGCAATATCAAGAGTGATTAGGCAGGTTGGGAATGGGCACTGTTACTACCTTACACATCTCTGTGGGTTTAAATTTGCACTATGAGCACATATCATTTTTGCAATATGTGAAAACAGAACATGAACAGAGATACTAGACTTGGCCTTGGCTAGCAGCACGATTCCATCCTGAGTCCCGGGAAGACCAGTTTTACTTTCCCTCCCTGGACAACCTTTATTCTTAAGTGGGTGATAATTCTCCTTTCATTATTTTTTCATCTTCCCCTCAATGTGAGCCGTCACTCAAGATGACAGGGAGAGCAGAGCCTGAGCTGAGTGGAGCCTCAACTTCCCCGGCTGCCCACACCCAGAGGCTGGAGCAGATGCTGGCTGCTGGCCGGCTGTGTTCTGTTGGGTTTCCTGCGACTGATGCAGCATTTAGGATTTGTGTCCTGGACTCTTGACTAACAGGAGGTAGGAGAGGAGAGAGATCTCAAAGGTCATTGGTTTCATCTTCCTCACTTCATGACAGAGGAAA
>NW_007738534.1:28987-29385 GCF_000696425.1 Galeopterus variegatus | reverse complement strand
ACAGAGCCCCCAAAATATATGAAGCAAAAATTTGCAGAATTAAAGGGAGACATAGTTGAAAAATAGGTGGAAACTCCAGTACCCTACTTTCAATAATGGATAGGATAACTGGGGAAAATATCCACAAAGATACTCCCAACATAGACCATATGTTGGGCCATAAAACAAGACTCAATAAATCTTAAAAGACTGAAAGCATCCAAAGTATCTTCTCTAACCACATAGAATGAAACTATAAGTCAACAATAGAAGGAAAAGAGAAACAAATATGTGGAAATTAAACAACACAGTCTTAGATAGCCAATGAATCAGAGAAGAAATCACAAGGAAAAAAAAGAAAATAGTTTGACACAAATGAAAACATAACATACCAAAACTTATGGGATGCAGATCAGGAA
>NW_007738534.1:25895-26978 GCF_000696425.1 Galeopterus variegatus | reverse complement strand
AAAGAAAACATAGGGATAAGTCTTCATGACTTTGGATTTGGTAATGGATTCTTGGATATGGCACCAAAAGCATAAGCAACAAAATAGATAAATTTGACCTAATCAAAATTTCATTTTTGTGCATCAATGGACATTATCAAGAAAATGTAAAAACAACCTACAGAATGGGAGATAATATTTGCAAGTCATATATCTGATAAAGGTCTAGTATCCAGGATATATAGAGAATTCCTATAACTCAAAAACAAAATGACAAAAACCCAGTTAAAAAACAGGCAAAGGACTTGAATAGACACTTCTCCAAAGCAGTCATACAAATGGCCAGCAGGCACATGAAAAGATGTTCAACATCGTGAGTCATTAGGGGAAATGCTAANTAAGCAAGGATATAGAGAAATTTGAACCATCATACATTACAGATGGGAATATAAAATGGTTCAACCACTGTGGAAAAGTTTGACACTTTTGTACAATGTTATATATATGTACATATACATACAGAATGGAATATACATATACAACAGGATTATTATTCAGCCATGAAAATAATATGTCCTACAAGGTGGATGAACCTCAAAAACCATATGCTAAGTGAAAGAAGCCAGACATAAAAGGCCACATATAGTATGATTCCATTTAATGAAATATCCAGAAAAGGTAAATCTGTAGAGACAGAAAGCAGATTGGTGATTTCCAGGGACTGTGTGTAGTGGGCAATGAGAAATCACTGCTTAATGGATACAGGGTTTTCTTCTGGAGTGATGAAAAAGTTTTAGAACTTGCACAACATCGTGAATGTACTAAATGTCACTGAATTATACATTTCAAAATGGCTAACTTAATGTTGTGTAATTTTACCTCAGTTAAAAAAAAGCACTAAGGAAATCTGAATATACGATGGACTTGAGTTAATAATACATCAATATTGGTTTATTCATTGTAACAAATGTACCACACTAACGTAAGATGTTAGCAACAGAGGAAACTGGGTGTACAGTTTATGGGAACTCTACTATCTTTACAACTTTTCTAAACATCTAAAACTAATATAAATAAATATTTATTAGAAAAAAAAAGAATATT
>NW_007738534.1:23306-24062 GCF_000696425.1 Galeopterus variegatus | reverse complement strand
AAGTGAAGTAGTAAAATTCTAAGAAACAGAGAGTAGAATGGTGGTAGCCAAGGACTGGGAGGAGGAAGAAAAGATGAGTTCAATGGGTAGTTTCAGTTTTGTAGGATGAATAAATTCTAGGACCTGCTGTAAAACGGTGTGCATATAGTTAACACTACTATTATACACTTAAAAATGTTTAAGGTGGTAAATATTATGTGTTTCTTACCACAATTTTTAAAAAAAGGTGAGAAAGCACTGTTGCAGATTCTATTACTGTAAAAATATTCACTGCTCTTCTCACTGTGGGTCTAGTCCAACTTAATCATGTGACTTCTTTTGGCCAATAAAATGTGAGTGGAAGTACCATGTGTGGCTTCCGAGCAAAAGCTTTAAAAAACCNTTAACTTTTCTTAATGATTAAGAATGGGGGTAGGGGCTGGCTGGTTAGCTCTGTTTGTTAGAGTGCAGCCTTACAACACCACGGTCAGGCTACATATCCAAAGGAATTGAAAACAGGACTTCAAAGAGATATTTGCACACCTGTGTTCACTGCAGCATTATTCACAATAGCCAAGATGTGAGAGGACCCCAAATGTCCACTGACTGATGAATGGATAAAGAAAATGTGGCATGTACATACAGTGGAATTTTATTCAGCCTTAAACGGATGTAAATCCTATCATATGCCACAAGCACGAACCCTTAGGACATTATGATAAGTGAAGTAAGCAGTCACAAAAAGACAAATACCATATAATTCCACTTATATGAAGT
>NW_007738534.1:20976-21640 GCF_000696425.1 Galeopterus variegatus | reverse complement strand
ATTCTATTGCAATTTGAAATAACTGATTAGTTCAATAATATCAGAATTTTAAGATTAATCATTACAGGTTTAGCACCCCTAATCCAAAAATCAAAAAATCCAAAATGCAACAAAATCCAAAACATTTTGAGTGCCAACAGATGCCACAAGTGGAAAATTTCACACCTAACTTCATGTGACAGGTCATATGTTTCATGTACAAAAATATTAAAAGCGTTGTATAAAATTACCTTCAGCCAATATGTATGAGTTATATATGAAACACAAATGAATTTCGTGTTTAGGCTTGGGCCCCATTCCCTAGACATCTTATTATGTATATGCAAATCTGAAATCCAAAACACTTCTGGTCCCAAGCGTTTCAGATAACAGATATTCAACCTGTACTATTTTCTTTCTGCTGAAGTAAAAAAGCAAATAAATAACAAGCATGTCTAATGGTGAAGTAGACATAAAAAGTTAACCTAACCATATGGCTGACTCCCAGCATCTCTAAGACTTTGCTTCTGCAACGAACAACACATTTATGAGAGTATTTAGGAAAGTTCATGGAAAGGTCCATATTATCTTTTAATTCTATTTTCCACGAACTTTTTGAAGTACCCTCGTACATTTTCCAAATGAGAAATGTAATGCTGAAAAATACAGTATAATACAGCATACT
>NW_007738534.1:18531-19309 GCF_000696425.1 Galeopterus variegatus | reverse complement strand
ATTAAATTAAAGAATTCAAAATGTTGAGTACAGAGTCTGGTAGTTTGCTGCTAATTCTGTGCCCGGCAATAAATGGTGACTACTATGCTAATATGATGTTGGGTTTAACATGGCGGTGATCAAAAATTGCTAGGTACTAATCAGCTATTCCTGAGACTGTGTGCAATCTACATGTTTGAAGTGTTCAGGTGACAGAAAGGGGAAGCAGGACAGTCCCGAAAGGTAAATGGTATCTGAGAAGCCAGACCCCAAAGGTCCCACAGTGAAGTAACCTCATGAATGCAATATGGGCACAAGGGCACAAGGTGGGGAGGCTTGCAATATCTACGTCAGAGGGACGATAGACCTACTCTCTTCTCTCCCAGAATTCTCCAACCCAGAAGATAATGGTAATATACATCAAGAGTGCTAAGCAATCCTTATTTTGAGAGGCCAAAATCAAAATAAGTTGGAATATGATGGATGTTCTCTTCAGAGGCAGTGGAAGCAGTGTTGGGCAGGAACAAACAAAAGAGCAAGAGAAAGCTGACACCGGGTGTGCAGGACTCAGATGGTAACACCTCCCCTGGGAGAAGTGGCAACAAATAGTAAATGAACATAAACATTGTCCTCAAACCCAAAGCTGTTAGTGATTTTAAGTGTCATGGGGGGGGGGTGGCACCTGGTATCACTGGCACTGACTGTATTACAGACTTGTCTCCCATCTTCCCAAAAAGTGAGCAGACTCAGCATGATTCACCCATGGTGTATGTGGAGGTAAAGAACTACAAGTACTTTA
>NW_007738534.1:16596-17214 GCF_000696425.1 Galeopterus variegatus | reverse complement strand
ACATTTATTGAGACCTTTATTGAGCATTTACACAGCGTAAGGTGTGAGGTCGAAGGCGTCTGCAGATAGGGACGGTCCCGGCCCGCCTGGAGCTTACAGTCTGTACAAACGTGTGTAAGTCAGCAGAAAGGCCCCGCAACACGTGCAGCAGGACAAGAGCCACAAAAACTCGACCACGGTTCCAGCCCTCACTACCTGGCTGTGCGGTCTTGGACGATCACTTCACCAATCCGTCTAAGCCTCCGTGGCCGGAGCTGTAAAGTCTAAGTTTGAACCTGGTCACGCCCTTCCCGGTTCTAAACAGCCTGGGACCGCGAGCCATTCGAGGTCAGAGATCCAGCATCCCGATGCCACTGTGTTCTCAGCACCCATCCGGTAGCTTGCTGGATGAACGAAAGGCAGCGAAGACCCAGGTGCCGCTGGGAAGACGCCCCGGAGTCCCTTCTTGCTCCTCGGCTGTCTCTGCGGGGCAGGGGCGATCGGCCGGGGTGGAGCCGAAACCGCGCTCCCCTGTCTTCCCGCACTCGGCGGAACCGCTCGACACCCCAGTCCGTTCCCCCGCCCACCGCACCTGCGGGCCGGCAGCCTCCGGCCTCCGCCAGGCCTGTCACGTGACCG
>NW_007738534.1:13626-15136 GCF_000696425.1 Galeopterus variegatus | reverse complement strand
CCGGCCCCCCCCCGCCGCCGCACGTGGGCTTGATCGGGGTCGTCCTGATGACCGACACCAGCACCCGCTTCGGGGAGTCGTGACAGAAGATGACGGGCGGCGGCGGCGGGTTGTCCGCCATGGGCGCCTCCACGCCCCGGATCATGGCCCAGCCCAGTCCGCAGCCCCGGTGTCCCGGCCGCTCTCCGAGCCCGGCTCCGGCCCTGGCTCGCTCGCCGCGCTGCTCCGAGTCGCCGGCTCAGTCCCGCCGGCTCATGGCAGGCGGACGTTCCCCGGAATCCTGCGCAGCGGCCGGTTGCCGAGCGGGCAGGGTCGGATCGCAGCCTGGGTCAAGCCGACCCTCCGCTCTTTTGTACTCCCCGGCGCAGGCTGCAGCGGCGGGAAGCAGCGGGCGGCCTGGCCCTTGTGGTGACAGGGAGGCAGGACGACCGGCGCCGAGCCCCCGAGAATAACAACCTGCCGCCGCGGTGCCTGCTCCGGCTTTTCCCGCGTTTCATTTCGCGCCTGGGCGGAACCAATCACCGCGAGGCCCCTGCCCGCTGGCCGCAGCGGCGAGTGACAGGGGGCGCGAGCCAATGGCCGGGTCTGGACTCCCTTGCTGCCGGGCGAGGCGGGGCCAGGGCTGCGCGCGGGTCCTTTCTGCCACGCCATTGGCCACCGCTCTTGTGTTTTTTTCTGCCTCGAAGGCCAACTGCGTTCGAAACTCCGGGGGAGCGCGCGACATCGGCACCCGCGCGGACACACCCGCCTGGAGCCCCGCCCCCGGCCTCGGCAGGGCGTGTTAGGGCCGGACGTGCGGGGGGCGGGCAGCGCAGGGAGGCGAGGGAGCTGCTGATTGGAGGGCTTCGGGNGGGGGTGGCGCGCGCCCCGCTCGACCCCGCCCCGCCTGCCCGCGGCTGTTGGGTCGCGGTTCCCGCGCGCAGAGTTTAAAGGGCCGAGGCCGCGCCGTCCGCCCCGCCCTCGGCTCCCCCCGCTGGCGCTGGAGGCCGGGGTCTGTCTGCCGCACCCGCACCTAGCAGGCGCCAGAGATGCGGCGCTTCTTAGCCGAGTTCCGTCTGCTCGGCCGCTGGGCTCGCTGACAGTGACCCTTGTTGGCGCCCCGACTGCCCCGTGCTGTGACGGTGGGCCTCGACTTCCCCATGTGTGTAAGGAGGGGTGGCTACAGAACTGCTCGCGGCGTGTCCCCTCTCCCACCCTAGACCGATGCCGCAAGGCCGCGGCGAGGGTCCCCAGCCCTCGCCGCGGGGACAGTACACTTGCCATACCAGAGCGATCTGGGGCGACCCGGCGAGTCCGAGCCTGGCAGTCACCGAGAGGGGGCCAGCGAGGGGCGCGGAAGCAGCACAGCGCAGAGGACGGGGAAGGGCACGCCCAGCCTGTGCTCATCGGAGCGTGCGGGAAGGGACTGGGGCGGCTTCTGTCTTCGCGCGTTCCTTGGGCCCAGCTTGACTCAAGGCAAGGCCTCCTAAACAGTTGTGAGTGGATGAATGAATGAACGAATACAGTGGGT
>NW_007738534.1:10769-11670 GCF_000696425.1 Galeopterus variegatus | reverse complement strand
AATTTTTTCACTTTGAGCACGTAATATTAGGGCATTTGAAGCTGTTTGATTGCTACAAAATTTTCTATCCTAGTTAGTGTGGAACACTGAACATAACATAAATCCTTTTAAATGATTTGCTTTTACAGCTGAAAGTGCAGATAAAACAGCTTTGTAAATGGACATTGATGAAAATGGGATAAAATGCTTGAGTACTTGTTTGGGGAGTAACAGGAAGATATTTTACCTTTAAAATTCTCCCAAATAACTTTCTTGATGTTCTGTTTGGCAAAAGACTCAAATTTNCATGTTTAAGTTTTAAAAAAGGCAAAACATGATTTCACTCACCTAAAATATAAAAAGTGGGGGAAATATAAACATACATTTTTGCCTTTAGGTATACAAAATATCTCTGGCAAGATACACAAGAAACTGATACATCAGTTGGCTTCATGTAGGGAAATTATGTGGTAAAGGAACAGAGGTGAAAAGATTTCAAAAGATAACTCCTTGTATCTTTTGAACTTCAAACCAAGTGAAAGTATCTTTTCAAGAAATAAAACAGTAAATACCCTCCACTTCCTGGAGGCCTAGTACAATAATAGCATATATCTACGGATACACAATGTGTATGATGCTTCACTTACATCCTACTCCTCCCAACAACTCTGTGAGGTAGACATTATTNTGTGTATGATGCTTCACTTACATCCTACTCCTCCCAACAACTCTGTGAGGTAGACATTATTATTCCCATTTTACAAATGAGAAAACTTGGGGGTTGTCCAAGATTGAATAACTCAAATAAAGAAGTCCTTTGGAAGGATGGCTCTGAAAACCGCTTTTGAGTTATATCGTAGAGTCCCAGTGAGCAAAAGGAGGAAAAGACAGAAAAATGGGCCCCATACATGTCTAAGTCCCA
>NW_007738534.1:8053-9057 GCF_000696425.1 Galeopterus variegatus | reverse complement strand
AACAGGAAAATATCTGCACAGATCAGATACGTTTTTCATCCAAAAGTACTATCCCCAAAATATTTTCCAAGAATTTTGTCCATGAGAGTTTCATGAAGTCACCAGAATAAACATTTTTAACATCAATTTGCCACATCTACTGTCACAAATGCCAGAATGTCTCATAGTGAGCGGTGATGGTATGGCTGCTTTTCTTAGAAATAGCTCTTTGTGTTTCAAATAGGAGATCTAAATCAAGTTGCCAGTAAGAGTGAATCTTCAGACCATCTTAGAGAATTATTACAAAGACAGAATTAGTAAAAGGAAATGACTGTCTCGTGCTCTCCAAAGTCAGGATTAAAACTCGGAACTGGTCATCAGAACCGTCTGGGGACACATGGTTCTGGCTGTTTTTCCTCTCTCTGTATAGATGTGCTTCATTCTTTTCACTTCTTTGCTTCTCCAATGTACATGGCTAAGCTGTACATGACCATAGGCTCAGCTCCTGAGTTATTTATGATATAATCAAGTCACCAGCAGAAACAGACTGGCACTTGCAAATCTCAGTTTCAAATTACTAAGAGACAGAATTTGATTGGCCAGCGTGGGTCATGGTCAAACCAGCGAACACAATCCAGTAGTACAATGGTGGACTTTTTGATCTGATGGACAGTCTCAGAGAAGAGGGAAATGGCTTGTGGACAGCACTGAAAATGCAAAAAGCACATCCTTTTTAGTATGCTTTGTGTTTTCTACTTAAGTCATGAGCATGTATTATATGTCATAAATATTCTTTCTCAGCGATTTCAATGGCATCATTGTATTCAGTTGCATGGGAGCACCATAACTTCTCAGAAAATCCCCCATTATTGAAATTGCAGTTTTTTAGTTTGTTTTAGTTTGCTTTCATGACCATTTATATAGTTAAATCTTTGCATGCATCCATGATAATTTTCTCAGATTATATTTTTCTGAGTAGAATTGATAGGTCAAAAAGTTTGCAAAACTTTTAAATCTTTTGATAT
>NW_007738534.1:5977-6671 GCF_000696425.1 Galeopterus variegatus | reverse complement strand
TAACATTTTTTAATTGACTAACTCCATAAATGAATGAATATATGTGATGTGGTTGAGAAAACACCAGACTGAAGCATATGAAACTTGAACACACAGACAGGGATTTGACTCTTAGGAAAAGGACAGACCCTAAAATATTTGTAGTTTTTGCATTTACCCAACTCACCTGATTCAGCAGAGAGAAAATACTCACTGTGCCGTATTATCACCCTGAGATGTGGTAGGAAGTTATATGTTCCACCTTTGTACATTCAAAGTGACCCTATAGCACTCATTAACTATCCAATCACCTATTCTCCCCTTCTTTCTTCATAATGAAATCTCTACTTTGTTGGTGCATCATTGTGCCTGGCTGAAATTCTACTTCTACCATCGTCACTTGAAACTACATGTGGTCATGGTCAATGCAATATCAGGCGATGTTTTTAGGTAGAATTTTAGAAAACCTTCCTAAAAGACAGACCCTTTAGTCTTTTCACCCTTCTTCCCTCTTCCAGCTTTGAAGTGTGAATGTGATGGCTTCAGATCCAGCAGCCGTTCTGAAAGACAGAAGGAATCTGAGCCGTTGACTTGATGGAAGGAGCATCTGCCTAGACTGCCCAGTTCTGAATGCCTTTTATGTGAGAGACAAATAAACTATGGTCTTGCTTAAGCCACTTTTTTATCTGGAGTATATTACTTTTTTTTTTTTTTT
>NW_007738534.1:0-687 GCF_000696425.1 Galeopterus variegatus | reverse complement strand
AGATCACAGATATTTAACATTGTTTTTCAGTAAAAAAAAAGGATATAAATCTTTTTTTTTTTCCAAAAAAAACCCTAAAAGAGAGCCACTTGGTATAAACAGGAAACAAACTACTATTTTTCTAAGACTATTACACCAAAATAGCACAATATTTTTTAACCTAATTCCCTTTTATACCCCCAAGACTCATTCCCTGTTAGTAGATTCTAAATCGACTCTATATTAAATGGAAAATAGGCTGAAATCTGATTTTCTTCTGCCTCCCCTCCCCCAAATTGTAGATGTATTTCATAATCCTCAGAGAGTCACGGTACCAACAGCATTTTTATCATTTGACTCTAACAGATTCCTTACCATGCCATGGGATCAAGTAAAGCCACATTTCTAAAATAACACACTGACTGTTACCTGCTCTGCAGCTCTGTTCCAGTTTGTCCTCATTATGAGCACCAAATAGAAGAGGGCTTGAGAGAAGACAAACTATCAATCCAGACCAGAGACCTGTGGGTATAAAATGGGTATCAGAATTTAGATTTTCTTCAGATCTGCTCCCATGATTATTAAAATTCTTCCCTAACTACTGTATCCACTGAGTAAAATTCTAGTGAAATGAAATTAACTTCCCCAAAATTTTAGATACCTATGGACCAGGGATTAGACTAAAGCCCACCACTGAGCTACTAATGG
>NW_007738533.1:40142-43317 GCF_000696425.1 Galeopterus variegatus | reverse complement strand
CAAAACTTGTGGGATACAGCAAAGGCAGTACTAAGGGGGAAATTTATTGCAGACTTGTTTGTTTTAGGAGGACTCTTACTTTTTCTATTTATTTTACAGCAATTCATCTGTTTAAATTTTCAGTAGTTTTTGAAGCAATTTTTAAAAACTTTGTTATTGCTTTTTTCTGATTCTCAAAATGATACATGCTTATTTAAATAAGTTTTAGCAATTATGGAAAAATACTGAAAGAAAAGACAAATCACCCATTACCCCACTGAATAGTTAACAATCGAGTACATTACCTTTCAGATATTTTAACCCCTTATATGTATATTCAGTAAATTGTTATACACGTGTCTGTTTATGCATGAGGCACAAACATATACCTATATGTTTTGTGTTCTACTTTTTATTAAATGGTAAGCATTTCTCCCATCAGTAAATAATTTTCAAAAGCATGATTTTTGTGGCTATGTTACATAGTCAGGTTTCATCACTTACCAAAGGTGGAAAAGTTATTTAATTTCTTTATTCATTAGCTTCCTAAACTAAACAGGAATATATCTTTCTTTTATGGTCACTATCTTAGTCCGTTTCTGTTGCTTATAATAAAATACCTGGAACTGGGTGATTTGTAAAGAAAATGAAATTTACTGCTTACAGTTTCTGAGGCTGAGAAGTCCAAAGTCCAAGGAACACATCTGGTGGTGGCGACAGTGACCCCTCACATTGTAAGATGGTGGAAGCAGAGAGAGAGAGAGAGCAGAGAGGCTAACCTCCTCATTCACTCCTTTTAAAGCCCTCCGAACCACACACATGACCACCATGGTCCTGCAATCTAGTCACTTCAAGGCCCCACCTGTTATTACCATATAGGATTTCCCACCCTCAACAGTTACAGTGGAGATTAAGCCTCAGTGAGGTTGGGGGGATGGGGAGGCAGGTATCCCATCTATAGCAGTCACAGTGAGATTTAATGGGTTAATGTATGCTATTTTTAAAGCCACTGAACATGACACTAATCAATCAGTTCTCAGTGAATCATATTCATTATTACTATCATGTAGACTTCTTGATGACTATATACAAACCTAACGTTGTCACTTTCATTAAGTATTCCGGAACGTAAATGGACACCAATGCCGGTTAGACACAAGACAGTGGAATTGGTTGTAGGACTAATACGTTCAGTTGGTTTCTATGGGGTCACATATGAAGACACTATTTTTACATATAGAAAAATAGAATTGAAAGATAATGTGGATCTTTCCATGTACTTTTTGAAGTACAGTTATATGTATGTATAAAGTGTTACATGTATATATATATATATGTATATCAAAGTGTTCATGCATAGATTCGTATTATTTTTCAATTCTGTTTTTCCGCTAAAGTTTTGAAGTTAATCATACAGTAATTAATAGAAATGGCACCCCTATATTTTTGATCCTATAGGGAATCCAAGCAATCATTAGGCAGTTGAGGCAAGGATGAAATTTTAAGCTTGAATTAGTTGAATGTTAAAAGAAAAACTACAGACAAATTAAATTTAACAGAGTTTAATTGAGCAAAGAACTATTCACACATCGGGCAGCTGCCAGAACCAGAATAAGTTCAGAGCAACTCCAGAGCTGCCACATGGCCAGCTAAGATTTATAGACAGAAAAGGAAAAGTGAAGAACAGAAAAAGGAAATGAGGTACACAAGCAGCTGGGCTGGTTACAGTTGGCTGTTTGCCTGGTTTGAACACGATTTGAACAGTCGGCCACAACTCAGCTACTTGTTAAAAGAGTAGGTTACAGTCTGTTTGCACATCAAGTTAGGTTACAGTTCACTATATCTAAAGAAACCTTTAGGCCAAATCAATTTAATGTGAGTAATTATTTCAATCTTTATTTCAATTTGTGTAGGTAGATACAGCTTGTGTTTCTGTCTAGGCACTTGTATATTCTGTGATATACGTCTAAAGAAACCTTTAGGCCAAATCAATTTAATGTGAGTAATTATTTCAATCTTTATTTAAATTTGTGTAGGTAGATACAGCTTGTGTTTCTGTCTAGGCACTTGTATATTCTGTGATATACGTGAAAAACAAATCCGAAGGTTATGGTGTAGAAGTGGTTCATGGGGTTTAAGTTTTTACTCTGCTCCCATTTTATTAATTTTCCCTGAGTTACAGGATGTTACCATCAAGATCATTCAGTGGATTAAAAAATTAATTCATCTTAAAAGTTAGCATTTTGTCCTAATCAAAATGGACACTATACTTTAGCCCTTTGATGGATAGAATAAGAACATACAATTTCCCTTAGAAAAATACTTCTCTTTTGATGGACTGTGATCTGCTCCATTCAACAAAAAGTTACAGCTGTGCCAGCTATAGCTATGATAAGCATCAAGTTAACTTAAATCACTTATTTTTATTAAAGCATTATTGGCCTTCAGAAAGAATGACTTTCATGTCAGATGTAGGCTCACAGCTTGAAATGGAATATCAAAAGCATGAATTGTACATTGGTGAAGTATCCACCCACTCAGGTATGTGAAAGAGAACTTGATCTTGAATTAGCTGGATGAGGACCTCGGTCTCTGCCTGGCTTTGTGCATATCACAATTAAAGGAAAGTCACCAGCGTCATACATGGTCATGGCCCTTTTCACGTCACATTGTGCCTGGAGAAGATCATTTCAATGCAGTTTCCCAAAGAGTAACACTTGCTAGATGTTCCTTACATTAGTAGCCTCACAGCAAGGTCTTTCAGATGGTGACATGGAGAATAAGGGCACAACTGAAAGTGGAGAAGGAGATTTGGCTGGTGTGCCTTCCCCGCTAAAGCAATTATAGCAAGTTAAATCCAGTGCCAGGTAACAGTAAAGACACCAGCTTTGGAGTCAGATGGATCTGGATTCAAATGTTGGATCTGCCACTTCCTAGTGACACGACCACTCACAGCTTGAAATGGAATATCAAAAGCATGAATTGTACATTGGTGAAGTATCCACCCACTCAGGTAAGTGAAAGAGAAATTGATCTTGAATTGGCTGGATGAGGACCTCGGTCACTGCCTGGCTTTATGCATATCACAATTAAAGGAAAGTCACCAGCGTCGTACATGGTCATGGCCCTTTTCATGTCACATTGTGCCTGGAGAAGATCATTTCAATGCAGTTTCCCAAAGAGTAACACTTGCTAG
>NW_007738533.1:1364-39711 GCF_000696425.1 Galeopterus variegatus | reverse complement strand
GTCACATTGTGCCTGGAGAAGATCATTTCAATGCAGTTTCCCAAAGAGTAACACTTGCTAGATGTTCCTTACATTAGTAGCCTCACAGCAAGGTCTTTCAGATGGTGACATGGAGAATAAGGGCACAACTGAAAGTGGAGAAGGAGATTTGGCTGGTGTGCCTTCCCCGCTAAAGCAATTATAGCAAGTTAAATCCAGTGCCAGGTAACAGTAAAGACACCAGCTTTGGAGTCAGATGGATCTGGATTCAAATGTTGGATCTGCCACTTCCTAGTGACACGACCTTGCACATGTTACTTTACCTTTCTCTGCCTGCTTCCTCACATGTCCAGTGAGGGCGATAACATGCCAACCCCAGAAGCTCAATGTGAGGATCAAGTGAGAAAATAACTGTGACATATTATCAGAGGGTTGTTAACTGTACAACCATTAAGGGATAAAGCAATACTTAGAAAACTGTATTTCCCCCTAAATTGTAAATAGCTCAATTCTTACATAATTCATGTATGGTTAAGTCTAGATATGGGCTTTTTAGCTCTGGTGACAGTTTGAAACAAAATGGGATCTTTCTTCCATCTTCAGAGTTACAGGAAAAGGAGGACATATAAATAGACTACAGAAAAAGAATCTGGCTTTCTTGGAGAATAATCTTCCATGCAGTACTTTTTTTTAATTAATGATAATAATGTATGTATACAGCCTTTTTAGCTCTGGTGACAGTTTGAAACAAAATGGGATCTTTCTTCCATCTTCAGAGTTACAAGAAAAGGAGGACATATAAATAGACTACAGAAATTAATCTGGCTTTCTTGGCGAATAATCTTCCATGCAGTACTTTTTTTTAATTAATGATAATAATGTATGTATACAGCAAAAAAAAAATAGACAAAGGGATATGTATTTAAGAGTAAGTTTTCTTCTCATGCTAACTCCCTTTAATAACTTCACTTCCTCCACCTTCCCCAGAGATAGCAACTCTTTACAGTTCCCTCTTATCCTTCCAGAAGTTCCTGTGCCTATGTGCAAGAAAGGTTATTCTCCACATCTGTTACATAGGAAGGGACTCTACCCTCACATAGCCTGTGTTATAGTGGCATCGACAGTCAATACACATAAAACTAAACAGGAGACCACTCAACCATTCAGAGGGCTAGGACAGTAGTCACGATGACAGGTGATGGGTTGGGATTAGAATGAGCAAGGTAAGAAGGGGTGAAATTAGGGCAATGTTTTAAAATCCTATGGATTAGATGTAGAGTGTAAAGACTGTATCCTAGTTTATATTTGTTGTACAAGCCTAGTAAGGAAAAAATTTTAAAAATACTTTCTCCTACTATACTCTTACTCAACACAGAACACTTCTGTGACCAAATGTGTGGGTTTTTTCTCACACCAAATAATTCTCTGATAGCAGCTGAGTATTCTACAGTCTAACTCAATTCTGACACTAACTGTCTACCTGGGATAGCATCAGATCCCACAGGTTAAGGGCTCAGTCCCACAAGATTTCCCCCACTGCAGACGCCAATCACAAGTAAAGGTTGTTTACCTGTGCTTCTGACTGACAGGCTATAAATTGGAGGTTCCCTTGACTTCTCCTCGTGTTCGATTATTTGCTAGAGGGGCTTCCAGAACTTAGGGAAACACTGTACTTACATTTATCCATTTGCTATAAAAGATTCAACTCAGGAACACCCAGATAGAAAGACAGAAGAGATGCACACAGGGCAAGGTATTGGGGAAAAGGTGCAGAGTTTTCGTTCTCTCTCTGGGCATGCCAACCCCAACATGTTTAGTAACCCAGAAGTACTCTGAACCTTGTCTTTTTAAGGTTTTATGGAGGCTTCTTTATGTAGGAATGATTGATTACATCACTGGCCATTAGTGATTAACTCAACTTTCAGCCTCTCTCCCCTCCCAAAATTTGAGATGGGAGTGGGAGGATCTGAAAATTCCAACCCTCTAATCACATGATTGGTTCCCCATGTGCAACCAGTCCCCATCCTTAGGGCTTTCCAAAAGTCACCTCATTAACATTACTCCAGTGTGGTTGAAAGGGACTTGTGAATAACAGAAGACTGTTCTTTCACCATTATCACTCCCAACACTTAGGAAATTGCAAGGGTTTTAGGAGCTTTAGCCAGGAACTGGAAGTGAAGATCAAAATAAATATTTCTAGTTACATATCACAGTATCACACAGTCTAATCATTAATACCTCCCTAAAGTTTACTCTCAAAATTGTTCCAGATTGGATGATAAGTCATACTGTTACCAAATGTGTGAGGAAAGGAGAGGACCTAAGGATGCAATTAGATCATCTCTCAGGGCCTTTACTGAAATAGGAAAGACAGAAGAAGGGATCGGAGGTGCTTGGGGAATCAAGAATTTGGGTTTGGTGATGTTAAATTTAGAAGCCTTTTGAATACTGAAGCAGGAAGGTATTTCACTACGCAAGTTTGGAGCTCAGTAGAGGAGACAGAGCTGGACATAGGACTATGGGTGTCGTAAGCGTGTAGAGTGTATAGATGCCATTCCAATCATTGGGACAGAATGAGCTCACCCAGAGGATGGGTGTCCCAGGACACAAGAGGTCTGAAGCCTGAGCCTGGGATAAGCTAATGTGGCCTCACTCCCTCCCCAGTGTCTCTCCCTGGATCATATCATTTTATGTATGTTTTATGTTCTTCTCAGTCCTTATTACTACCTGAAACTTTTCTCTCCTTGCCTCTGCCTTGCCTTCGCACTGCATGCAAGCACTCTGGGGGAGGTGAAAGAGGGAGGCCAAGCACAGCCTCACACTCCTGGATCCAGGGCCGCCCTGTTTGGGGTTAACTCCTCTGCAGCCACCTTCTCCACTCCTGATGCTTAGCTTTCATAGAGCCCATCATCTTTTCCTGAGTCCAGCCACCTCAGAGACCTTGGTCTGTCAGATGGCCTGTGTGTGTCTGAGTGGAGTGATGGATTATTTCAGGATCTTTGCACAGAGCTCAAGGAGGTTGATGGACTCCTGTTTCCCATTCCTGAACAAGCCCTGTGACACTTAAGAGCCTGTGGGAGCATCTCAGATAGGTTTGGAAGCAGGTCTTCCCACAGCACACACAGAACCTTTAGGAAGCCAATTTCTAAATGTCACATTCCAGCCCAATGGAATCTTCTCTCTGACCAAGCTCAGAATACACTGTTACATAATCAGACATAAACGTGACACTCTCAGGCAGCTAGAAGGTCTAGAATGCTGTCAAGGTTGGGGTTGCTGGAGCTGAGATCACTTAAAAGTGAGTAGAATTTATATCTAACTTTGGTTTTGGTGCAAAGTAGAATCAGAGTCTTAGGATAAGATCATTAGGCAAGAGTATAATCCAGTATACTAAGTACATAGGAGCATGTGGCATTAGGACCTGATTTGAATCATAAAGATGGGAACAGAGGTCAAGTAAGATGGAGCAAAGTAGGCCAGGTAAGGAGGGGAAGCTGAGGGAATGGTGCTTAGGTGAAGGAAGCTTTTTCCATCACCCTTTCACCTGTTAAAGGAGTAGGCAGCTGGAGAGGCTCCAACATGGTGTGGGAAGGAGAAGGCACAAGCCACGCCCACTCTTCAGAGGAGGAAAGGCCCCATGATGATTAGGAAAAACATTTTGCTGGCCATTTCACACATGTCACAGTGACTTTTAAATAACATAACAGACCTCTCTTTCTTTCGTCACAAGCCTTGATGATGCCCCTGGATGAGTACTTTAAGGGAAATAGCCCGTTGGTGCCACCAGTGTGGACTTCTGCACTGCATAGCCAACCACCTTTCAGTCAACCCTGGGAAACAGCAGTCATAAGAATTGGGAGGCAAAAGGCACTGTATATTATTCTACTCCTGTATTTGAGAAAGCTGACTGCCTGCTCCCACAATCATAGTTTTTAGAACTTAAAGGGGCATTCAATATAACGAATTTGAGAGAAATGTTCAGCTAGTGATTTTTTTCAAAGGCACACACACAGCCAGGTTGGCGATCTGAAGTCAAAGTGGTTTCCACCAGATCAAGCCACCTCAGCAGCATCGAAGTACAGAAGAGACATAACCTATCGTGAAGACCACCAGTCCCTACCTCAGTCATAGCAGTAAAAGTAATTCCTGACCATTGAGCATTGAATGCTGGCCTTTTCTGGCTTTAGAAGTAAGGGTCGATTGTTAAGTCCTTCCTAGCATCCAGTTTAAGATTCCCCACTGCAGGGTGCTTCACAGAGGATGCTAAAGGTTCATCTCCATTCCACGCATCTTATGACCTACCAACTAGTGACCTCTTCCTGAACATTGAGGTGGGAGACCAGATTCATGCCAGACTCCCTGATCCCGAAGACCAGTGTGTTCAGTGGACAGTTTTCCCCTCCCCACCAGGAGGTTATGGAGACATGTGCCCCTCACTCCCCACATATACCACTTCTGCTGTCATTCACTAATTCTATCCTGCTTATGAAAACCCTACGGGGTGGCAAAGTGAGAGAGCATTCCTGCCGTGGTCCAGGCAGGTAAGCCTGTCATCTTGCGATGTTCTGGTATGTTGTCTCACTGTCTGCTAGGACATCCCCTCTCAGACACAAAGACTCGGCTGTGTCCTGAAAACCACATGAATTCCAAAAGATGGCAGCTATTTCAAATATGGGCAGATCAGATCAACAAAATAGAGTTCATGTTTAGTTTTCATGAACAATATTGCCTTTGAAGAATTTAAGGAAATCAGACCTGTTTTGATTTTTATGTGAGGCCTGGGAATGACATTCAACAAAGTCTTATCGAAAGATTTACCTCTCCCTGAGAACACCTTTTTCTCTTATTTGTATGTACATGGCCCATGTCCCTTTAATTTCTTTTGCACATATTGTGATTCAAGCTATGTTGGAACAAGAGAAGTAATGGAATTTAAAACCAACTTGCACTTCACAGGAGAAGAGAAAGGAGTATGCTGAGTGTCAGCCACCAAGGAAGAGTCTAGGCAGAGATGCTTCTGTCTCCTAAAGAATGAGAACTAAAATTATCCCTGAAAATGCTCTAGAAGAAAGGGCAAAGCCCACAGGGGGACAGAAAGACAAAAGTGCATGTTGTATCCGTGAAGTATTCAGTGAGGTAATTAGCCCTTGATTTGCTTTTTTTTTTTTTTTTTAGCTAATTCAAGTTTCAAAGCATTTTTGTCTCCCTGTTCTTTTCTGCATGGATGAAAATCATGAGCTGGTATAGCTGGAAACGACATTACTTTGCATACCTTTTTTACTAACAAGGGGAACTGAGGCCCAGAATGTTTAAATGATTCAGCCAAAGTCACACAGTTAGTTGGTGACATAACTAGGACTGGATCTTCCAACTTCCAAGCCATTGCCTTCCCCTCTACAACACTGTTGACAAAAAATAACCCTGATGTTTTTACCTCACGTCATGTGTGGCTACCAGAGTAGTCTTAATTCTTTCATCTATGTTTCTAGATTCGTGAAATAGTGACCTACATCATGGAAATTGATGGACTGGCTGTGCAATGAGTTGTGTTGTATCAGCCAGGCCTGGAAGGATCATTATTATGTATTAGAGCATGGGACGGAAGTCATCTGAGTCACCCATGGCTACATGAGGTTCCAGAGGAGGGGCCCAACTCTGTTTGACAGTGTTGTCCCTTCCCCTAGAACATAGAACACTTTGTGAGTTTTCCACTTGATGGTGATAATAGTGAACATGATTATTACAAAAACAGCTGTTAAGAAAAAGGGGAAAATATGATACACAGTTGTCCAAGCAAATGAGCTAGGAAGGACATAAACTCAAGTTTTAATCCTGTGTTTTGGCATCCTCATGTTCTTAGTTGTTTTTTTATCTCCTTCACTGCATGTCTGTTTATAACACAGAGGAGAGGAATATTTTTCTCGGTTTCATAAATATTTAGAACCACTAATTTATGTGTCTTGGGTGGAATTGGGGTCTGTGCTTGTTTTACTATCCTTGTTGCCATTTATATAGGAATTTATTCTTTTTATGCAAGGTTTTGTACTTATTTCCCATAAGGCAGTTTATGTTCACTATTGTCAAGAAACCAATAATCTTGGTAAATGTTATCTTATACCTGTTCAGATCAAATTGATGAATAAATCTAATACCAAGACAGCCTAACTCCTGACAATGATAGTAAAAAGCATGATTTGGATCTGGTTGGGTTGGAGAAAATCCACAGAAGTAGCCTGGAGAAGAAAGTGGAATCCCCACGTCAAACAAAGGCTGACACAAACCTGAGGTGATCCCTCAATCAACCTGACGGGGTTCCTAAGTCTTCCATTAGCATCATTTCACTCTGCATTTCTGAGAATAACAAAGGAAAGAGTCTGTTTTGCAATAAGCTTGAGGTTCCCAATCCCTAGGTCGTCTCTACAGGCTATGTGCAAGACTCAGTTTGAGCAGGGCCTATAGTTTTCCTTCCCCTTTATACTTGGTGCAGTTGAAAATCCAAAGACAGAAGAGACCAGCTGCAAAAGCAACAACTGCTTTATTGTTTTTTAATTTTATTTATTTATTTATTTTTAATTGAAACATAAGTGATCGTATGTATCGGGGGGTATAGCCTTGAATATCAATGCCTGTGTGCAATACGTGATCCTCGGATCAGGACGATTGCTATATTTAGCCCTTTACCAGTTTCTTCCTAACCCCCTTCTGCCTCCTGGTTTCCCACCTCTGGTGGCCTCAGTTCCATTCTCTCCTTTTGGAAGTTCAGCCAATTATTGTGATTGCTGTATCTTTCTTTTTTTTAACTTCCCCTTATGAGTAAGGACATATGGTTATTTCTCTTTCTATGCCTAGCTTATTTCACGTAATATAATTTTCTCTAAGTTCATCTGTTGCTGTGAATGGCAGAATTTCATTCTTTTTTGTGGCAGAGTAGTATTCTGTTATCTAAATATACCACATTTTCCTTTCCAGTTGCCCAAAGATGGACATTTAGGTTGGTTCCAACTCTTGGCTATTGTAAATAGAGCTGCGATAAACATGGTAGTGCACATATCCATTCAACATGATGATTTCCATTTCTCTGGGTAAATACCCAGTAGTGAGATTGCAGGATCATATGGCAGTTCTATCTGTAGGTGTTTGAGAAACCCCCATACTATTTTCCATAATGGCTGCACTAATTTACAGTCCCCCAGCAGTGTAGGAGGGTTCCCCTCTCTCCACATCCCCACCAGCATTTGTTGTTCTCTCTTTTTTATAATGGCCAGTCTAATTGGGGTGAGATGATATCTCAGTGTGGTTTTGATTTGCATTTCCCTGATGCTTAGTGATGTTGAGCCTTTTTTCATGTGTCTGTTGGCCATTTGTCTATCTTGCATTGAGAAATGCCTATTTAGCTCCTTTGCCCTCAAAAGAGGAATATGTATACTATCTATCAATAACATGGAATGAAGCTTGATTCAAGGAACTACACAGGGAAGGGAAAGGGAAGAGAGTACGAGTGTACCATTTTTCAGAATGATTAAATAGGTCTTCTACCTTTGTCAATCATTTGATTTCTCAGGGCTTTCAGGGAGGAAGAACTCATAGACTTGATACTGAAAAGGACTTTATTATATTTTCTTTTGGATATAAATAATCTACGACCATTGTTTGAAAATAATTTTTGCTATTTAATTACTCTGCTCAGCCTTTGAAAATAAAAAAAGATTTAAGTAATTGAATTGGGATACAATACCAGTTAAACACAATTGCAAAAATATCTGAGCCGTTTACTTAGAAAACAATCAACATTTATTTGGGGTCCAGATTTCTTAACCTAAATATAACATTCTACAGGTTTGTGGCATTACTCCCAGTAACTAGCAGCCCTTTCTTCATGCCTTTCTGTCCTTGCCCCAGACTTCTTCAATGAAGAGCAGTTGTTGGTTTAGACTGCCTGGTTTTGCCAAGGCTAGGACCACAACTTTGCTTATGTTATGACATGTATCACTTATAGTTTGTCCATAAGTTTTCCCATTAACTGGTTATTTCTTAAGTTGTTTTACATGCTTAAAAAAAATCAATTGGCATAAGATTTTACTCACTCATCTGTCATTATGGAGATTCTACCAGATTATCAGCTACAGAGGACAGGAATTTGTGTGTGTGTTTGTCACTACCATTTTTCCAAAGTTCCTGCCCTCATGAAGCTTGAATGAGGGAAAGGTAACATGGATTGATCATAAAAACAAATATCAGTGACAGTGCTATAAATCAGAGGTACAAAGTGCTGTGAGGGTCTAGATTAGAGGGATCTTGCTGTGAGGCATCTAGGAAGGACTCCCTGAAGAGGTGGCTTGAGTTGAGACCAAAGGATGATTAGGTGATAACTGGAGGAAGAGGAGAGGAAAGTTCCATCATGTTAGTTTCATGTCAGTTATTTTCTTTCCTTATCACTCTCATGTTTCCGATTGGTATTTATTATTACAGATTCTTCCTATTTTTTCCTGCTAGCTTAGTTTGCTAGCTACTCATGGACTTCTGCATAAATGTGAAGTACATATAGGTCTCCTTTTGGGAAACAGCCAAAACTTACCCTGTTTAACATGCTAGTATTATTTTAGAAGCAAAGGATGAAATATCAAAGAGAAAAATAAGTTAACGAGGAGAGCATCTCCTTTTCTACTTATTTACTGTAACTGCTGTTTGCTTAGAGAAGTGCCACATGATAAGTACTTTGTATATTTGGATTGGTTGGCCAACAAGTTGGTTGGCTGGATTCCCCATTGGCTGATTAGCTGTCTAGTGAGATGCTGGTTGGTTGATTGGGTGGTTGTTTGGTGAAAAAAGATGAGGGTGGTAGCTTTGTCTTTAAAGTCAGACTTAATTTTATTAAATTTCTGACCGATCTTTCAGCAACTTTGTAATATTGAACAATTTACTTAAGCTCTGTAAGTCTCAGTTTATTCTATAAAATAGTACCTTTCTCATAGGGTTATTGTAAGGGTAAAGAAGATATTGAATATAAAGCTTAGCATGGTACCTAGGATGTATTAGCTGTTCACTAGTATATGTTCACTGTTTTAGAGACAAAAAAGAAGCTTGAGTGTTTTTCCAAAAGGAACTAAATTAGTGCAAGTAAATGATTTGTGTTTAAATGTTAACCCTTTTAATCTTAGTCCTTCAAATAAGTTTCACTGCTGCAAATACACATCTGTTGCAGACCAGAAGTACACATACCTAAGACGGAGCTAAAATGAGTAGAAAATTCACAAACACAAAAACAAATCATTTTGTTCCTTGACATATTAAAATTTAATTCTCCCCCTGCCCTCTCCCTTCCACTCTTTCTCATTACCCTCTCATTGCTTTGTTGCAGGGCTCATTAGGATAGTAATTTTCTCTATCAAAACAAAAAAAAGGAGGTGGGAGGCATGATATATTATATCTTAACGTGGGTGATAGTGGTTTACCCAGGTGTTTGCTTTATAATTATTTGCTAAACTGAACATTATGTTTTATGTATTTTTCTATATGCACACTCACACTTGCAAATATGAGGGTACCTCAAAAAGTTCATGGAAATATTAGTGTTATCTTTTAATTTTATTTTTCCACAAACTTTTTGAAGTACCCTGGTACATAAAGAAGGTGAATGAAAGAATGTGATAAAATAGGACAGAACAGACCAAATATAAACCTAGTTTAGGTCTATATAAGCAAATTGAAAGGAATATGCAAGCAGTAAAGCCTGATTGTAAAAAAGAGATGAGTTTATTGGAACTACTTCAGATTGGCTATCTCCATGTCAAATTGAGTGGCTAGAGTGACAAATTACTAAACTCCTTTTGTTGTTGTTGTTGTTGTTAGTCTATGAAGATGTAACCTGAACTCGAGTTAGTATAGAGCAGGATCTATATCATATGCCACTTGCTTAACACCAGGCATGAGACACTTCTCTCTGTGACAAAGTGCTTTTATTGACTGCAAAGCCCCTTTGCACAAATACCACTGTCCTATCTCTTCCAGCCATCGTCACTAACATTCATGCCACATGTGTATGATTTCAGAGATAGATGCCCTGCTTTATTAAATGCCATCAAAAACGAAGTCAGAAATTACACATCTTTATTACTAACAAGTAGCTTTTGTTTTTTCAGCGCCGATTGGGAGATGCAGCAAAGAAAGCCATCAGCAAGCTCCAGGTCAGGACCATCAAGAAGGGTGACAAGGTAACAGCCTCTTTTCTTTTTGGTGAGGTGCTATTCAAAGAACTTCCTAACTTTTCTGACAGCCAGGGTGGAAGAGAGAAAAGGGTGGGAAAGGAAAATACATGCTAACAGTTGTCCTGTGAGCATCTGTTATATTTTTCTTTATTAAATATAATTTAAGGCAGTTTATAAAATGTATGCAACAAAATAGCTAGATAAAAAATATAAGAAATTCGTAAGTGTAAAAAAAAAATAGATGAAGCTGGGATGAAATTAATACACAAATACACTACCTGATGTGGGCCCAAAATTTAAGTTGAGGCTTTCTAGCAGCCAGTACAAAGAAGGAAGCAATATTCAATATTCAAACGATATTTAATTACCTTATTCCAGGGGGGCCACAAGATAAAAACAAAATGGTTGTGCCTGGTATCATAACTTAAGAAAATTTTTCCATGAATCCTTGCAAGGAAGGCAACATTATGTGCTAAGCCATGTTCTCCACTTAGGTTTACAGTACAAATGCAGGAAGTATGTTCGTTCCCTTTGAAATCTAGTATTCATATAGCCAAAGTCATTGCAACAACTTCCCTCACTGTAGAATGGTGGCATAAAGCCAAAAGCAATGGTATATCTTTAGGAGGGACAACAAAGCAATACAGTCCAGGCCTGTAGGGCTCTAAAGTTCTTCCATCCCCCAGGAGAAGTTTCAGAGCAATGGATTACAAGACATGGGTTTGGGGCTTCTTGGGGCATTCACAACTCCACATGTATACTAGGTGTTGTCTCCAGTCTGAATAAGTGATTTGTCTCACAAACTATGTGCTATTATTTTGCAACTATATAAAAATGCTTTGGGCTTAATAAGATAAAATTCATTTTAAAGCATTATTAAATTTAAAGTATATTTTGATCATTGCTTTTTCCCCCCTCAAGCAGAGAATAATAAAAGTATAAGGACTATTATGTAATATATCATGAGGTAATAAAAGAGATTTATATGCTTGATAAAAATTGGAACCATAATTTTGTTTATATTTATTTTTGTTTTATTTACCAGATTCTAGGAGAATGAATAGATTAAATATCATTCAGATAGTTCTCCATAAATATTATTTCTCATCTTTGAGATTTTGATATGTCACCTCTAGTTACAATTAATAGCATTATTAGCAAATGTTCATTAGCAAATGGTTTTCCTCTCAAAAGCATTTACAGTGGAACCTAGGAACGATAAGTAGAAGTTGGAAGGAAGGGAAACTAAGCCAATAGACGGTAAATTATTCATTAAGAACACTGGCACCAGCACTGTTGAGAGCCTTACTCCAGGCAAGCTCTCCTTTGGTTTGTTGTTTGGGTATTTACACAGGAGTGGAAGCTAAGAAATAGGCTCATCTGTGCTTCCCCTCTTGCAGGAAACAGAGCCCGATTTTGACAACTGTGCAGTTTGTATTGAAGGGTACAAGCCCAACGACGTCGTCAGGATTTTGCCCTGCCGGTGAGTCACTGGGCTGCCTGCTTTGGGGTCATGTGTGGGGAGTGCCTGCTGGGTCCCACTGGCACAGACCTAGCCCTGCAGGGTCAGTCTACCTGGACGTTTCCATGTTTACATTGCAACCAACCAAAATGCTGCTTCCTTTTGTATAACCTTTGTCCTCGAAAATACTTTATCTCATGAAATTATAAATATATTTCTGATCCCCTTTGCATCAGAGGGACTATACTGCTTTGAACTAGAACCTCATGATACAGAGTTTGATGATGTGGCTCCAAGTGCAAGTGTTCCAGAGCAGCAGATCTGTGATGTTCAGAATTAATTATGGCTTTTATGAGTGCTATTTTAATTAAAATAACAAACATGAAGATCTCAGCAATCAGAATATGGTCAAGAGTAAGTAGGAAGCCAAAGGCAGATTCCATTTCCTTTTATTTTTAACTAACTAACAGTGTCACAGATTACCCAAAAATTCTGGAATCTAAGGGAGGATGTCAGCATGTATAGTTGGAGAAAACCCTGTGTTGAATCTCATATAACCCTACTCCATCTCCCTAATTGAAATGCACTGTTATGGTGTCTGAATTTAATTGTTAAATAAATGTAAATAGTTTAATAACATAAACTATTTTAAAGTTGCATAAAAGCTGTCTGCTTAACTGAAACCCCTTTTCAGTGCTTTTGCATCTGTTCAAGTGTCCTAAAAATAAAAATGAAATTATGCCTTTACGAAAGATTCTTCACTTAGAAAGACTGGCTTTAAAAATTTTTAGAGAGTTTAGAAGTAATTAAAGTAGAAAAAAATATACCACAAAGATATAAAACAATTCATTTGTTCATAAAACAATGCAAATTTAAGAGCTATTTGTTATATATATAAAAGAAACAAAATATGCCTTTAGAGGGTTAGTTTAATAATCCTAAAATGACAAAGAGCTGACAAAAAAGGACAGGATACTCAAATAAATGCAGAAGCTCCCAAGGGGAATGGCTCTTAGTTGAAATGCTCATAGGCAAATTGATCATTAGGAAAACAGGCTTTAGGAAAGTACACCCTGGTGGCCCAAGCCATAGCCTCAAGTGTAATTCAGTTTCCCTTGGTTTATAGATGCCTGACTACCTCCAAGACAAAATCATAAATCGAGACACATGAAGATTTGGTAGCTTTGTTCATATGAGGATACTATACATAAATTATTTCTAGACATTATACTTCGTGTTTTCTCAGTGACTTCTAGAAACACTGGCAAAGAGTGGCATATGTGAACTACATAGAGCCTCTCAGAGTAGCATCTTTCATCTCTGCAGTATTTTATTAAGGGTTTTGTAAAGCCTCAAAGTTATAAGCAAGTAAAGTGCTTTCCTTTTGTTTTCTACCTGGAGATTGTTTAGAGCCCTATGAGGGTACTACTGATAAAAAATATCAAAAACTAAAGTTAAATAGCTACTTTTTCCTGAGAATCCAAAGAACTTCACAAGTGTAATTAAGAAAATCGGTTTTAAAAAATTATATATATATAGCATAACATTAGCTCTATAATTCATATGCCATAAAATAATTTATTCATTTAAGGCTCTGTTATGAATAAATTTTATGATACTACATATAATTGTTGGAGACTACATAATATCTAAGCCATAGATACACATTTTAATTTTTTATGTCCCTGTTCTGGAACATTTGGCTAATTTCAATTTTTAATTATGACAATTTACTTTGCTTTAACAGAATTTAGATTTTCATGATATATTATTCCAGATCTCCTTTTACAGTATAATTTTTGGAAATATTAATCACGAAAAAAAATAGCATTTTATTTTTTTATTTTTATTTATTTATTTATTTTTTCATAAAGATGACCGATAAGGGGATCACAACACTTGGCTTGGTGTTGTCAGCACCAGGCTCAGCCAGTGAGCCAACTGGCCATCCCTATGTAGGATCCAAACCTGTGGCCTTGATGTTATCAGCACCATACTCTCCTGAGTGAGCCACAGGCCAGCCCCCAAAAATAGCATTTTAAATTTAAAAAATGTTTTTAATTAAAAAAAAATATTTACCTCAAAAAATGAAAAGTAATTTTATTTACACCAGCTCTTGCCCTAGGCCAGTTCAGTTTGCCTTCAGGCTACTCCTTTTTTACGTGATTATTTGGTTCTCAGCTCATTCCTTAATTCTTTTTGCTTCAAGCAAAATAACAAAATACATCGAGCATTACAAAACACAGGTTATAGTTAATTATTGTTTGACATTATACTAAATCATGCTTATCTGCTCTTTGAATAGCTCATACGTTTTTTCCATGCTGATTTAAAAATCAAGATATTTTTATGCCTGTGGTTGATTTCTGCCAGACAGTTTGCACTAATGGATGTTATCAAACAAATACACTGGTATTTGCTTTTTGCTACATAATTTCCTCTGGGGTATTATTAAGCCTTTGCTCCTATGAACTTCATAGACTCTCTTTCCCATTATTTCCGGGATGATTCATCCACAGATTCATTGCATCTTTTTGGAGTAAAATCTGTTTCAACAGATGTTCCAGTTTATCATCCCCTGTCTCTCATACTCTTTCCTGTAGCCTCATAACTCTTGACATACTGGGTGCATCTCTTCCCTATTGTTCCCATTTAGGATGACTATCCAAATCACCCAGGTACACTCTTATACCACAACTTTGTCAAAATCATTCTATTGATTGTCTCTTTCTGAGACCTCTACACAGATGATGGTGAATTAGTAAATGCCTTCCCCTCTTTATTTGTAGCCATGGCGATTATTAAGGTTAAGTGGTACACATACACACCTCCCATTTCTTCCCTCTCATTCTTTCTTCCTTCGGTCCTTCTCTAATACGTGAGGGTGAGGCCCCCCTGGGGTGGGCCTGGACATGTGTCCATAGTGTCAGGGACAGACCCACAGCTGCACGCAAAGCACTTCAGCCTCAGACACGTCTAACTTCTGTGGTTTGGAATACATGCTAATATACCACTAAGTCATCTTCCAAGAAACTCTGGTTTTGCTACATCATGCATATGCCAAAGTATGCATTACGCTTTATTTTAGGGCTGGTTTTTGTGAGACTAGAGTTAGTATTTGAAGTTATGATTTTTAGCCACAGAAGGTGTTTTGTTAAAGCATTTTATTGAAGTATTATTGTCTTCCCTTGTCCAGAGAATAAGTTGGGCTTTCTGATTCTTCCATGGCTTTTATCTTATACTGTCCCAACTGCTTTTCAATGAATATTCATTTCAGTTTACCCAATTTCAAACATACAGTGTCTCAAAAAGAACATGAATTCTTTGGGCAGGCCAGAAATCCTTGTTTACCATCTTTTAAAAACAAAACAATATATGCATTCTTTCCCTATATGCTCATAAAATCCTTTCCTAATTTATCACTATACTATTACCATTAATTTGAGAGGATATTGGTTTCTACTACTGTCTTTCCCTTTGATTTTACAAAGTCTCCTCCACAATTGAGGAAAAATTTTTAAGCTGCCTAGTAACAAGCAGACTCTCATGATAAACTTTTTAGTAATTAAAAGCTTCATTTGGAACAACAAACATTTTGTAGCAACTGTGTGGCAGGAATAGTGGGAAGTACCAGAGGTGAAAAGGTAAATGGCATGATCCATGCTCTGAAGGAAATAGAGCACTTCAGTAAGTTCGTGGAAAAATGGAATTAAAAGATAATGTGCATCTTTCCATGAACTTTTTAAAGACCTCTCATAGTCTAGTGGGAGAGATAAGAATGGAAAAAAGTAATCAGGATACAGACTGTTATGTGCAACAGCAATAACAAAATATGCTTAAAAATTTGGAGGAACTAGTACCAGGCACAAGGAAGTTAAGAAAGATTCCACAGAAAAAGTAATGTCTTGATATTTTCTAACAATGGTTTGTTTTGTCCATTACATCCTAATTACAGAAAATTTGTAAAATGGATAAAATATTTAAGTATCTGTCTAACTCATACAGGTATCTACTGCTAACATTTTTATGTATTTCCTGTGCCTATTTTTGCAAGTTTGAGATGCTACCGTCAACATCATTTAATATACTGCTCTTTCTACTTACCATTGTAAGAATTTGCTAGAAATAGTACTAGATTATTTGTGGCTTGTTTTGACCTTCCTTTGGCCTCTAGTGCTATAGGCAGAGGCTGATCAAGCTCCAAATGGCGTAAACCAAAGGGATGTTGTTGCTTGGATAGAACTCGCTCTTCAAGGGTCAGGGTCTTTTCATGGCCCCGTCAGAATTTTCCACTGAGGTAAAACAGGTAAAACAGGAATGTGTCCTGGCCGCATTTAGTTTATTTCTTAATAACCCTTCAATGAGCTGTTCACATTTCACTATCCCACCCCACTAAAGAAGACATAGAAAAGCAGTCACTCATATATCAATGCTATAGTTTGGTTAAGTAGCCTGAAGAGGCTGCATGTCCTGCTGACTTCTTATTGTCAGAGTCGGCTTACAGATAAAATCCTTTAAAACCTCAACTTTGGTAGATGCTCCCCAACTTTTGTTCATGAACAAATGATTTCCTGTGGTTACATTTTGTAAATAGTGTCTCCTGCAGGATACTCTAGGAAGCAGCCTTTAATGAAGTCCTTTTATTTGGGGGCAGGGGAGGTGGTTGAATAAAGGAAGCAAGTGGGAACCTGAAATAATTCTAGTCGGAGAGTACTGCACTCCTGCTGTTTAACATTGGAATGCTGAAGCAGATTCCAAACCACATTTAAAGGAGAGCAGCTGCCATGACTGCCCTGAGCAGCCTCGGGGCGGGGCAGCAGCGGTTCTGCAGGCCTGAGGTTTGTGGGTCCCTCCCTCTTCACAACAGCATGTCTGTTTCACCTGAGCAAGCTTATCTGTTAGATCAGATAATTCTGGAGTTGTGTTGGAAGTTGTTTTGTTTTGTTTTGGGGGGGGTAAAATACATATAACATAAAATTTATATATAAACCTTTATAACCATTTTGACATGTACAGTTCAGTGGCATTAAGTGCATTCACATTGCTGTGCAACCGTCACCACCATCCATCTCTAGAATGTCTTCATCTTCCCAAGACAAAACTCTGAACCCATTAAACAATAACTATCCCCTCCCTCAGTCTGGAGATTTTTGCATGTTTTGTTTTTAATTTAGGCTTGACTTTATTAACAGAAGACAGTGTCAATGAAAGAAGTTTGATTTTGATTCCAGAATCTAATTAAAGTTGGCTAACTAAAAATCTGGTTTTACATACTAAAAAAACTAACTAGGAATGACAATTCTATATATTTCTAGTATTATTATTGCTATTACTACAGTACTAAGTGGATGTTACTCTAATCACCGTTACCAGTACTATCATGGTTTCTGTTACCATCACTAACATCATTAACATCATGACTTTCCTAGCTTTTTGCAGAAGCCATCTCACTAATTTCCCTGCTTCTACTCCTGCCCCTTAATTATTCATTCTGGTAAGTCTATTTTTAATAGTCAAGCTAGATTAGCTGGACTCCAGGTACTTTTTCAGCTCATCCTACTTCGAGCTCATTTAGTATATCAGAAGTGTGACTAAAAAAAAATTATTCTTTGGGAAGAGTAATTGAAATGTAATTTGGTCCTTCTATTTTTCTAAAATGTACTTCTGTAACAAATTCACAAAAAACTGGAAACATGCACTATTTCATACTTGCTCCTACAGGAGAATTGAATTGGCTGGTTCAATTTGCCATTGCTTTTATCAGATATTACTATAAGAAGCAATCTTAGGAAACTTGCCATGTGTCCCTTATTAGGATTTTCTTCTTGTGCACTCACCAGAGCAATTCATGTATGCAGTAGATGTATTTCTCCCAAGCAAGGGAAATGTTTTTATATTGTGGATTCTGAACTGAGATACTGTTTGGATTTTTTCTATATTTGTTGATAGAAAAGAAAGCTAAGAGCCAAATTTACAGCCTACTCATAGCCAAAAGGTATTTTTTAGCTTCACCTCTTACTCTATTTTATGTCTCTATTCTATTTTTCATTCTTCTTTTGCTTTTAAGGCATCTTTTTGGATATTTGCATCTTCTAAGTCATTGTATTAGTTGGTTTCTGTTGCTTATAACAGAAATACATGGAACTGGGTAATCTGTAAGAAAATGAAATTTATTGTTTACAGTTTCAGAGGCTGGGAAGTCCAAAGTCCAGAGAACACATCTGGTGAGGTGACTCTTGCAGTGCAGGGTCTCACATGACAAGAACTGTGGAACAGAGAGAGAGCTACCTCCCCATTCCTTCTTTTAAAGCCATCAGAGCAATGCTCATGGCCACCATTAAAGCATCAGTGGATTAATCCATTCACTAGGGCATGGTCCTCACAATCTAATCACCTCTTCAAGGCCCCACGTTTCAATTACCATAATAGGATTTCCCACCCTCTTAACACTGTCACAGTAGGGATTAAGTTTTGGGGGGACATTCAATCTACAGCAGTCACTTTAAGTCCTTTCTATAATAAACATTTTCCATGTCTTTAGAAACTTTATCAACATCATTTTTAATTCCTATATAATATCTCATATGCCATAATTTATTTGCCTTTGTTAAGATGTTTAAATTTTTCCCCCGACACACTTTTTCTGCTCTTATCAATAAGGCTGTGATAAATAGCTGTGTGTGTAGACCTCGGTTCACATTTCAGTTTATTTCCTTGTTTCTAAGGATATAAATTTAAATTGCCTAATTATATTCCATAAAGTTGTATTCAAGGAGTTTTCCAGACAGTGAGTGCTAAGACTATTCTAAGCAAGGACAACTAGTGTTACCTGGAATTGTGTGTAATGTGCATGGAGGGTGAGGCTGGAGAAGCAGCAGCTCAGATCATTTAGTGCCTGAATGTCCAGCTGAAGGGCCTGGATTATCACCAGGTGCTGGGGGACCCGCTGAGGCATTGGGTTTGTGCTTCATACACAGCACTCTGGCAGCAGTGTGGAGCGTGGCTCCAAGGGAACTGAATGGAGTCAGAGGGACCAGTTATGAGACTCTTGCAAAATCCAGGTAAGAAATGGTAGAGGCTGAACTGTGTCAGCACTGAAGATGTAGAGGAATGGACATATTCAAGAGAGACTAAGCAGGTAAACCAGCATAAGTCAGCATTTGGAATAGATGAAAATGGCTGCCTGTTTCTCAAGTTGGTGCTGATGGACACTGTGTTTGTTCACATCTAAAACATGCTCATGTCTCTCCATTCAAATCCTCAGTAGGAAAAATCCAGCAGCTTGCACACTCTCACTCAAAAACCATAACACAGGGAACAGATCTCAAGCACTGAAACAGATTTTCTTTATGGCTCAAAAAAAAAAAAAAAAGACACTTGAGGACCAGCTTTGGCTTATCTTTTCAAGCCTTTCTTCAGAGAGTTATGCAGGCCCAGAATACCAGAACACTTGCACAACTGGCTCATGTGGGCAAAGCTCCATTGTAGACAGGTCATTGTTTGATTCTGCATGCAAACACTATGCTACTATTGCCCTTTCTCTTCTCTACTTTTTAGGAAGGAGGCTGAATTTCTGTATCAGTTCATGTGCTACGTTTTATAATTTCGGACATAAAATATATCGTACTGGTTTTTTGTTTTGTTTTATAATTTCAAATGTAAGGCTATACTTTTATGGAGATCAGAATATGACTAATATCATTAATGTTGAAAGAGATGATATGTAGATTTAAACACAATTATATACCAACTTAAAAATTAAAAAAAAGAAAAGAATAAACAGTACCTGTTAAAGTACAGTACAGAGTAATAGTGAAAGAACCAATGAAGCTTGTATGTGTAAATTGAAGCAATAGATACCCTAACTTGCAAAGGAATTTCTAAAGACATTTCAGTGTCTGAGTCAGATAGAACCTAAAAAGATAGGCCTAAAGATTTGGAAAATGGAATTTTTTGAAGGCTGTTGAAAAGTCAAAGCCTAAATTTAGTCCACTAGTTTCAATGAATTCTTTGAACGTCTGTCATATACATACCATGTGTCTGTAAGTGACACTTATAAATTATCCCTGTGTTTCTAACCAGTGAGACACCCAGCTGCTTTTCTTTTCTCAGTTGATGTGACTGACACATATTTTTAACATTGACATAATTATTAATTGACTCCTCGAATACTGCATTCCATGAACTCCTGTCTCCAGGGACAGCTGGCATTTTTCGCTACCAGGGAAGTAGCTCTGAAAGACATCTAACGTAAAATACACAGGAAAGAGTAAACGGATCTCTTTGTAAAGCTTTCTGAACAAGTACCTATCTAAGGCTCAAAGAATGACTTGCCTGCCAAGGTCACCCTACCTAAAATCAAATTAGTAAGATTTACTGAGCTAATGGAGGTGAGAGCACAATGTCTAAACCAAAACTGCCATACTGACGGTGGCTTGCACCCAACAGACCTCCATGGAAGGCTATTCCATATGTCCCAGAGAGTTTTCGTGTCATCATTGGATGCTTCCAACCAAACCCACCTACACACTTCATAACTTCCCTGCTTCTCCTGAAATTCTGATGTAGGATTCATGTTTTGGATCCTTAATGACAACTGGAGGTAAAATCAAAGTCGGACTCTGATATTCATTTGTGAACTTCCCTTTTTAGTGAATGGAGGGCCCCCATTCACTCTCCTTGCCAGACATGACATGATCATAATAAACAACATAATGTAAAGAAGAATGATAACCTGATGTAAAAATAAACATTACTTTAATATTTGAAAATTCAAAGAATCACAATCAAGTTTTACTGAAATCACTAAAAATAGACACTAGCCCCTTAAGATTTTTAAACCTAGGGATCAGTCTGATTTTCAGAGTCAGATGAACTAGATGTCTGTATGGACAGAAAATTCCAAGCTCTTTATGAGTAAAAAATTTTGCAAAATGCTGTAATGTGATCAGGATTCTGATTATGAGTCCTGTAACTCGTGAAGTAGAAAACAAAGGCGCACTTTCTAGCAAGGCAGAAATGGCCTGTCCTGAATTTACCCTGCCATGCCTGTTAAATAGCCTTGATTAGGAACAGATTTTTTCCAGCTTCCTTTTTTCTTAAAAGAATGATGAATATTGGCTGATTTTCATAAGCTCTGACTTATTCTTTTCTGCCCATGTTATATAAATTTGATTATTGGACTTTCATTTATAGCTGTTTGTTTATAGATGAGATTTTTTAAAGTAACTTTCAAGGTTTCATTGCTAATTGTGGAAAATTTTGAAAATAAAGACATGTGTAAACAAGTAAACAAAAATAATAATCTCACCACCCAGAAATATTTATTATTAATATTGGAATATTCAATTTTTATAATGCATATGTATTAACATCATTTTTTTTAAAGAAAGTATTGTAGTAGAATCAGGTGATTACTGCAGTTTTTATTCTACTTTCTCATTTAATATTAAAAAGTAAGCATTTTCCTATAACTAGAAATTATTTTAAAATATTTTAGTGGTTCATAATGGTCCGCCACTGGAGTGTGTTTAACTACCCCCCTTATTATTCAGCATTTAAATTGCTTCCTGTTTTTTATCATTATAAATTCATGGCCTTAGTTGTTTACATTTTTTTTTCCTGTTTTTATCCCTTAGGATACATTCCTAAAAAGAAAGGATCTTGAAAAGTTTTATCTAATTGCTTTTCTGAAAGTTCGTAATGATATATAGCTCCCTGGCAGTATGTGTGTTTACATTTGTGCTCCCTTGAAACCATGAAGTAGTACATTTTTAAAGTATCTTTCTCAACTGATAATCAAATATCAATGTAGTTTTAATTCTCATACCATATTATATCAAATGCAAATTGTCATTGACTGTAAGGTGTTTCCCAAGTTCAGATATGTTAAAAGGGAGGGGGGATGGTCTAGCCTAGAATTGATAAAATAGGTTACTATTTTTAACATTTTGTTTTTATGTTTTTAGTAAATAATGTTTTTCTTACATAAATGTTTTTATTTTTATAATGCCTTTTGATTAACAGAATTAAAAAGATGATATAAAATTTATGAATTTTTATTTTCTTATTTTTATCTCTTCCTCCTTTTAATCCTCCCCTATCAAGAAATAAGATAACTACATTTTTTAAATTTAACTGAATAGTTATGCTGGCATGTACTGCATCCCAATCAATAGACATTGTTCATGAAAATCATTTTTTTTAAAAACCCATTCTTTCAGAAACATAATTTTACATACTCAGCCAAGTTAAAAGTTATGCAGAGTGGTAGGAATTTAAAATGGCAAAACTACGTTGGACATTTGTTTGACAATTTCTACTCAAGTTAGATACACACTACCCTGTGACCTAGAATTTCATTCTTGAATATATACCCAAGAGATATGAAGGTATATGTTCACAGAAAGACTAATGCAAGATTAGTCATAGCACATTTATACCTAATAGCCAGAAAATGAAAATAATTAAAATGTCTAACAACAGAAAAATCTGTAAATAAATTGGGATACATCCAAACAATGGAATACTACTCAGCAATAAAACAAAACAAGCTATTGATGTACATAAAGGCATGGGTGAGTCTGAAAACATTATTTTGAGCAAAAGAATCTAGTCAAAAAAAAAATAACACATACTTTATTATTCCATTTATGTGAGCTTCAGTAATAGGCAAAACTAATCTCTGGTGACCGAAGTCAGAATGGTGGTTACATAGCAGGGGGTGGGGCACTGGCTGGTAAGGAGCAGGAGAGGACTTTCTGGGGTGATGCAGTGGTGCATGTCTTCATCTGGGTAATTTGTACGTAAGTATACACACACTTAGGAAGTCATCAAGCTTGCTTAAGATTTATGCATTTTATTGTATATTATACCTTCGTTTAAAGTAATAAAAAATTTTTAGAGTACCAAAGATTCCATGCTATAGAATTTAAAAAACCATAATTCACTTTATACATTAGTCAAAATTACATCATATTTAAGTTCAAAGATTGCTAATGGTGTTTTCTAATCATTTTCCTTTGATTGCATCATATTTTCATGTGTACAACACAGCATGTATAAACTGCCAATAATTAGATATCACTTAATTAAGGGATCAAAGGAAGGAAACATGAAAGAAGATGGTAGTGCTGGTAAATGATGTCTAATGTGTTCATTTCTGTTGTCTTTCCAACAGAGCAAATGGCGCCTTAGGAGAAAAGTCTTGCACTGTAATAACATTGTTAAGTATGGCATTCTGACTTCAAATATCGTGATCCCCAGTTCTATTAATCAAGTAGACACGCAGGATGAATTCCAATCAGCTTTGCTGCCCCAGCCAAATGATATAATTAGACCAGGGTCAAGTTCTAAGCACAGAGCCTCCCTCTGCCAGAACCCCAACGAGTGAGACACGCTATAAAATAAGGGTCCTGCAGTTAGTTCCTCCTAACTTGCATCCCAAAGTATAAATTTCTTCCACTGTAGCTTCGAAAGAAATTGTTTAGTAGCAAGAGGATCTGAGACAGTTTCTTAGTTTTTTGTCGGTGGTGGTGGTTTTTCTTTCATGCTATTCAAATTCAATATAATGGAGAAATGGGTGAAATTAATGGTTGTTTATTAAAATACTTTAACTTTGAAAAGTGTTCTACTGTTTACACAGCACTTTCACATATAATGTCTGATTTGTGTCTCACAACAGCATCTAATATAGACAGGGAAGGTAGGCAGGTACCATTATTGTCCTTTTATTTTACTAAAACCTTAACTCAGAGAGGTGGCCACTGGCCCAAGGCAGAGCCAGGCTTTCTGACTTCCCAGCCAGCTGTGTCTCCACCATGTCCTGGCTGTGCCCACCCTCATCACTGCTCAGTGAGGATGCTTTGCTGTACACTCAGCTCTCTGCAGATATGGTTTTGGCTGAAAATCTGCCTCAGAAATCCCCATCTCATTCTAGGCCAAACGTCTAACAACCCCAGGGAAACTAAATCAAATCAAGCTGAGCTTTAAGGATTTCGCTTTCTCCAGATTTTGCTTTCCAAGCTTGTTATTGTGGGCTTGAAAACAGAGCAGGCTTTTTCCCAGAAGGGCAGTTCTTGTGAAGTGAGCAGTTATTTACTATATTGCATTCTCCCTTTTTTTTTTTTTTTTTTTTGCTTCATCATGTGAGACTGATATCATATTAACTCGCCAAAACAAACTAATTACGTTTATAACAACGGCCAGAATATGGTTACTACTGGTTCTGTGTGACATCTCTTTTTTTTCCCCCTTTTCTTTGTTTTTCTTTTTTTCAAAACAATGTTTACGTAACCTAAATAAGGGAATTGGGGAAATGGAGTTTCTCATAATTGGCTCAACCATTTCAGATCAAGCCCAGTAGCAGAATTATCCCCACAGTGAGACACTGGGCCAATGGGATGGAGTTTGTGGTAGGAAGGGAGCCAGCTGTCTGCTTACCTGGCTTAATCAATACCAAGCACCAATGCAATGACTACATCATCACCTTTTCAAGGATTTTCTGTATAGGAGACATAGAAAGATGCTATAGTCTAGAAGGAAATAACTTGATGATGAGAAATTCATCATTGCAAGGAATGAGGTATGTGATTATTTTCCTCACTATTCATACTCTTTCCTACTTAGTACATCTAGATTATTTCAGAATGCTGGTTTGGACCCGTCTTTTCCAACTATATTTTTTGTTCTTACATTTAAAATAGACTGCATTTCAACCCAACTGAGTTTCCCATACATATCATGATATGCCTCTATATCTTGGCTCATGAAAATTCCTTTTCCTTAAGTTTCTTTCCTCCCATCTCCACACTTCAAAGTTCTTCCCATCCTTTAGGCTGTGCAAAAGGCCTTACTATATCCCAAAGCTTCCTATTTTTCTCACAAAGTGATGGCTGTCATCCCTGGATTCTGTGTCAATTTTACTTGTATCTTTTTCTTTCTTTCTTTTTTTTTTTTTTTTTGGAACAGATTGGTATAAGTTTCACATATATCTATCTCTGACCTGTCACTTTGCATGTTGTACTAACATCACTTAATATAGTTAATATCACCAATATCCACTGAACAATTAATAACCAAGCACTTTACAAACAAGTATTTAATCCTTTCAACAATGCTGTAAGGTATTTTACTAGACAGGATAGGCTAGGCTTTGCTGCAGTAACAAAACAAAACCCAGGTCTAAGTGGCTTAGTACAACAACAGTTTTTTAGTTGTGCTTTATTTTACTCTCCAGGGAGAGTCTGCTCACAGCAGCTGGGCTGACAAAGCAGTTGCCATCTCAAACATTGTTAATTGACAGCTCAATAATTAAATGCTATGGCCTGAAGTGAAATCCGTTGTTTCTCTTCATAACTTATTGGCCAGAAATAGTCACATGGTCATAGATAGCTAACTCCAAGAAAGTCTGCAATCCTCCCATATGCCCAAAAGATGGAGAGCTGGCATAGTTGATAAACAGCATTAATGAGTGCCTCAGATAGGTGCCATTATTATCCTTATTTTATAAATGAGAAAACTAAGGCTCAGAGAGGTTAAAAGCTTGAAGGTGGACCACAAAAAAATACACTAGGAAAGAATAAAAATTTGAATACTTCCAACTATCCCCCTTACCCATGACAGATCAGGGAGAAGGGTGGGGAGGAGTGTAGAGTTGAGTAAAAACAGTGGGTGTAGGACTGGGTTTGGACTGGATTTCAGTCTTAATTCTGCAGCTTACTAGCTCTTTAGATAATTTAATGAGCTTCAGTTTCCTCTTCCATATTATTCCATGGGAATAATAATTTCTACCTCATAGGGCTGTTGTGAATTAATTGTGTATGTAATATGCCTAGTAGGGATATTGTTGGGATATGTAATATGCATAGTAGGAATATTGTCAGTAGCATTTATTAATTAAAAATTCACTCTTACTTCATTGACCACTTTGCAAAGAAGTTTCAGAGGCTCTGAAGAAACATTTTGGCCACACATAGAAGACCTTGATATCTTTGTAAAATGTTAATGTTGCCTGAGGGTATGTAATTCTTAGGTACCTGAATGACTCACATTCTTTAATAACCATTTCACTAAAGAGAATGAGACAGCTAGCATTAGTGCCAAAAGGAAAGCCACAGGATTCTAATCTCAATTGCAGGATCGTACTGTCTGACAAAGCCTGCAAAAGAGAGTAAGATAGAAAGGACAGAACCCCTCTTCCTTCCCCAGCTGGAGGGAAAAATATTTAATTGGGGAGGGAATCACACATACAGGTGAAAGAACAAAAGAATAGAGGAATCAATAGATGTGGAAATTAATTTAGCTTGGTTTGTCATTACTGCTAAAAAAAAATGAGAACTTATTATTCATAATCATCAAAAGCATCATTATGCAGTTGCCTGCACCCTCTTTTGTCAGGTGTTTGAAAAACTCTTTCTAAAAATTTGAGGAAGGAGAACAGTTTTGGTCAGCGCTGTGTTTTATTTCCAATTTGTCAGGATTGTTAAGAAGTAGAATGTGTTGTCCTGTTCCTATGTATGTACTTTCTCATGCAGCTTTTTGTTAAAACACAGGAAAGGACAATGCTTTATTGAAAACTGTACAAATAGAATGAGTTTAAATCGACTTTGCCTTAGAGATGTTTACGACACAGTTGGTATATTTCACTCAATTCCAGATTCTTTCCCTATTCCTTTGTTTATTTACTTAGTCTAGCGACTTTTATTTTTCTTTCCATTTAGGAGGAAAAAATTGTTTTGCAATCCCAATTATAAGGATATAGTTTTCATATTTGATGTTTAACACAAGAAATATGGTGCTAGAAATACATGAATGTTAGTTAATAATAAACATGATCACACTGTGCATTATATCAGCACTTTTCCTTTTTAGCCCTTAGCTGTTCTCCCTTTGATTTTTTTTTTTAATTTACAGTTACTTGCTTTCCACATTAGAGAGGTTAGCCTAAAGAGTAGAAATCATACTAATCCCATAAAGTCTAAAATTAAGATGCAATGCAGTGGTATTAATAAGATTAATGGTAGTTTACAATTAAGGAGTGCCAAGACTAATGTTTTAAGCTTTGTGGGCATTATCGATTTTCTCTCTCTCTCTCTCTCTCTCACACACACACACACACTCACACACTCACTCACCGACTCACTCACAGACCCCATACCTATAAAATAAAATTTCACTGATGAGGAAGTGAGTCTTAGAGAGCTGAGGTAACTTGCCTAAGATTGAAAACAGTGGATGCAGGAGTGTGGTCTTTCAGTGGCCTTTACATTGTAGTTCACAGAGAATCACGGGAGGACTGTGGTCCTGCTGGAAGGGAGGGACGTTGTCTTATTCATCTCCACACCCAGCTCCTAGTGCAGATAAGAATGGAACAAGGAGTGACGTAAGTCATGCTGTATTTTAGGAAGATAAATCTGGTAGTGGTGAGTGGGATGAAGAGAACAGGAAAAGACCAGCAGCATGAAGAGCAGTTTGAGGCTGTTGCAAAAATACAGAGAACAAGGTAATGAGATGGTGAACAAGGGAGCACAATGAGAAAAGAAAAGAAGCAATGAATGGCAGACTCGGGAAGAGTGAGTGTGAGGGACTTGACCATGTGGAGGCAGGGAAGAGTGCCACGCCCTTGGACAAACAAATATCCATTCACCAACAAATGTTTCTTGAATATCAACTGAGTGCCAGGAACTGTCCTAAATGCTGGAGATGTAACCATGAATCAAGCTAATAGGGATTTTGCTCCCATAGAGCTTATGCTCTAATTGCAGGATGTATAAGTCAGGATTCTCCAGAGGAACAGAACTAGTAGGAGGTATGTAGAAATGCAGATACAGGGCCGGCCCCGTGGCTCACTCGGGAGAGTGCGGTGCTATTAGCTCTGAGGCCACGGGTTCGGATCCTATATAGGGATGGCCAGTACGCTCACTGGCTGAGTGTGGTGCAGACGACACCAAGCCGAGGGTTGCAATCCCCTTACTGGCCGAAAATAAATAAATAAAAATAAAAATAGAAATACAGAAACAGATTTCTTGAGGAATTGGCTGGCATGACTGTAGGCTGGTAAATCCGAAGTCTGCAGGGCAGGCCTACAGGCTGAAAACTCTTGGGCAGGAGCTGATGCTG
This sequence comes from Galeopterus variegatus, assembly GCF_000696425.1. Lineage (NCBI taxonomy): Eukaryota > Metazoa > Chordata > Mammalia > Dermoptera > Cynocephalidae > Galeopterus > Galeopterus variegatus. The sequence continues at coordinate 11,946 of NW_007738533.1, read as the reverse complement.
TAGTCTTGAGGCAGAATTTCTTCTCAGGGAAACCTATTGTGCTCTTAAGGCCTTTCAATTGATTGGATAGGGCTTACCCAGATTATTGAGAATAATCTCTTTTATTAAAAGTCAACTAAGTGAAGATATTAACCACGTCTACAAAATACCTTCGCAGTAACACCTTGATTGAATAACTGGGTACTATAGCCTTGCCAAGTTGACACACAAAAATTAACCACCTCAGAGGAGACGCAGAAGTGACCAGTGCATAGAGAGAAATAACCTAGGGTGTTAGAGAATAACTTCATACTTCTGTGGATTGGAGACTCGGGAGAAGGATTCTCTGCTTGAGTTGGTATATCTCCATATTACTGATGAGACAACTGAGACTTAGGGATATTAAACAACTTGTTTAAGTTTTAAAACAGCTAATGATCAGCCCTGCTGTCATTCTGACTCCAGTACATGGGCAGAAAACACAAAAGAGACCTGCTTCCCAGGAATGGTCAAAGGTACCAGAATGTTTGACATTTTCCCAGGAGAAACATCAGTTGGTGAGCAAGTTCGAATTAAGAACTTGTTTCCTGCATGTAGAACCTGAACAGAGGGCAGTCAATATTGCTTATTGGGGATTGCAAGGAGTGGCTTCATCCAACTTGGGTACCAGACACCCCCTCCCTCACTCTGCCACACTGGGAATGGCCTCTGCCCAGTGCCCAGCTCAGGACTCTTGCCATTCATTCCGCTGGAATACCTTTCTTCTTCCCACTTCCCCTTCGTGTGAACAATGTCTGTGGAGCACTCAGGACTCAGCTTTGTTACTTCACCAAGGAAACCTTCCCTGAGCACCTGAACTGGGATAAGTCTCCCGGTAATAAGCCCCTCCCCCAAACTCCCTGTTCTTTTACTATGGTACTTATCACTATTGTCACTAAGTAGTTCATGTTTTATTAATGTTTGCCTCTCCTGCTCTAGTCCCTAAGGGAAGGAGCCAAGTCACTATCATATTGAGCACCGTTCTTGGCAGGTACCACTTGCTGAATGAATGCATGGATAAAGAAATGAATGAATGAGATATACACCTGCCAAGCAGTAAATCTGCAGGGCATCTAAACAATAATCTGGTAACCCAGTAACATGTACTGTTTGCTACTATCCTGGGCACTTGAGTTCTTGATTTCAGTTTAAAAGGTGGCACTTCCTGAATTCTTCTCCAATTTGGAGGTACTTTTTTAAGCATTTTAGCCCAAAGCTGTCTAGCACAAAGCAGCTGAGTTTTTCAGAATTGTTAGAACAAAAGAACCTGATAATGAGAGAACAGAGTGGAAGTATTTGAGGATAGCTCCCCACCAAGGAGGGGAGAGAGTCAGGAGTGGATGGAGTGTCCTGAGGGAGCCCTGTACTTAGAACAAACCATTCTCTCTCTTCTTGCCCCAGGCAGGAAATTCTGCTATTTTGCCTGTGATCTGGAGTCTTGTGAGTAAGAAGAAAGCTTCTGACTCAAGCAGCTCCTGATATCTCTGAGTGTGCTCTTATGAGCCACGCCGAGAGAAAGTTCAGTGAGGAAGCCCTCCTGCACCTCCTATGCCCACTTCTGCTGCCACTCAGACCCGGCTCCTAACACCTGTCACTAAGAATGGCTATTGGTTGAGTGTATCAACCGTACAAACAGGAACAGTTCCCCCGGTGAAACCAAGGAGGCTTTCACTCTGTTCTGATTTGACAACCAGCAGCCATAATAACTTAAAATGTCATCTGTGTTATTAAATGTTTGCTTGAGCTCTTATGCCCTTTCATGTTAGACCCCAAATGTTAATGGAAATCAGCCTTTACTTTGCAATTGTCTTCTGACCGTGAGAAAAGAAAGTTTGGGTTTCTTAAAATGTAGCATCCATCAAGTCATCCTGTAAGGTCTATACAAGTTTGCCCACTCACCTTCTTCTCATTAAACATTCTTCCTACTGAGAAAGAGAAACATCTCTTCATTTCTACGTTCTCTACATTTTCTGACATTTGGAAGACTCAGTTGCAAATCATATAGGATACTCCTGGATCCAGACAAATTGTGACTATGTCAGCATAGGGTATAACCAGAAACACTTTGGCCCAGGAGTTAGGCAAAGAAGGTTCAAGTCTTGGCCCTGCCACTGAGCAGTTGAGTGACCTTGGAGAAGTCGCTGGGCTATAGTGGACTAGGTGTCTCAGCAGTTACCACCGCTCTAAGATGTATGGTTCTCATTGCAGGCATCTTTTCCACAAGTCCTGTGTTGACCCCTGGCTTCTAGACCATCGCACCTGCCCCATGTGCAAGATGAACATTCTTAAAGCCCTAGGGATCCCGGTAAGCACAGCACAGCCTACAGCATCATAATGTCTGTCTTTCTGCATTACCCCAAAGCAGGGAGAATGCATCATGCCTGGATTTTCTGTCCCCTCAATCATATAGCAGTCACATTATTTTATGAGGCCCCAAGAGAACTCCCACATCTGAAAACATTTCTCCTCTCGCTTTTTCTCAGTCTGAGAGCATCATGACACTTTCATGTCCATTGTACTTGTGTGTGAGTCAGGATGTACCTATGCACCTCATGGGCTTGTCTTCTGGGCTGCAGCATGTAAGGGCAGGTGGAACACCAGCAGAGGCACCATGGGCCAGTAGCACAATGACTGCCTCTTGTGTCATCACCCCTGCTTATCAGTCGTCAAGGAGAGCTGCGTGCCACCTTTTCTGGTGCTGCTGCACAATCAAGTAGCTTTCAGAGGGAGCAAACTCCTCCCTGCAATGGGATGGGAAGACAGCAGCTAAGGATCAGGCCCAGAGCCCCTGCTAAACTCAGATCCGTGTAGAGACCTTGAGTAAACAGGAAACCAGAGCCAGAGCCACTTAATCCTAGCACTGCCACCAAGCCAGTTCCCCAAGTTACATGTTTTCTAAAATTTAGTCTCTCCCCCAGTGCAAAGAGAATCCCGCCAGCTGACTTGACTTCCAAGGAAGGACTTTGCCAGGACCATATCACGTGAAGCCCACATACTGGTAGTTGGTGAGACACCAGCTGCTGTGTGTTATCCCCTCTAAACTGATGAAGACAGAAAGCAAGCCAGGCCACCAAACCTGAGGACTGCACAGAGAGATGTGAGGAAAACATAAGGTGCTGTCTAGAGGAAGCCAGACAGACAGAACACAGATACCAGCCTCCCCTCATGTCCCTGCACTTTGCTGCAACCTCCCTATTGTCACTCCTCACCACTAATGGCAGAGAATAAAGAGAATGCTAATAGTCCTGAGATGTCACTAAAGAAGGGAGGATCAGATCGCATATCAAAGGCTTTCTTTAATGCCACACGGCTAATTATCTTAGGAATATCTGAGTGACTCTGTTGGAGAAGACACATCTGAAGCATTATGAGGACATTCATTGGCTGAATTTTCTGCCCTGTGCCAGCTGCCTCCATGCCAGCTGCATGCTGATGTGCACAGTTGATATACCAAACACAAATCAATTTATGTGACTATAGCTTTGAGCTAGATTTTAAAGACAGTCCATTAAATTTTCAGACCAGAGTTGTAAATGCATAATACATTCAAGGTGAAAATCAATTACAGTGAACATGAAACATTAGAAAAAACCCAATATCTCTACCAGATGCTGGTGACTTAAAAATTGCACTTTTCACATTTCTGCCTGTAATGTATGTATATGTGTGTGCTTGCGTGTGTGTGTGTGTGTGTGTGTGTCTTTGATCTCCAGAATTTTCAGAATCCTCACAGTTAAAGGGAGACAGTTGCATCATTTGACCTAGTTACTATAGCTCAGGATATTTTCAAAGATCCTAAGTGTCAATCCCACCATTCTCTGGTCTGGACAATGAAACCAAACAACCCCCTGTAGCTAAATTTTGCACTTAACTAACATTTGATTCCAGACTTTTCCATGGAGGTATAACTTCTCCAGAAGCTACTTGTAAATGAGTTGCAAATATAGCTATTAATAGTTTTTAAAATAGAATTATTGGAGTCTTTTGACTTATTTCCAAAATTACTAACATCTTAACACGCAGCAGTTGGGCATTCTGGCCATGGTTTGATGCCTAACAAGTCTGGATAGGATTTTACTTAGCCCACTTGACTCCCAGAAAAATAAGCATCGGTAGCATCTTTTGGATTTTGCCAAGGATTTTTAAAGGCCAGATGAACAAGAACATGACACACATCCAAGCTGGCCCCACAGAACAGAACATCCTCCATGGAGAATAAGGCACACATAGTGTGCTACATCTGGCGATGCACCAAGGCGTATGGCCGCCCTCCATGCCTCCTTAGGCTTTTCTGTTTTTGTCCTAGAGAATGATGAAGTCAGGATGGAGGAATTTTCAATGTTGTTCCGTTCCATCCATCTGCCATTGGGTAGCACTGTGCCTAACATATACCAACTCTACTCCGTTCTTAAAACTTTCCATCTCATTGGACAAGCTCACAGCCTTCTCAATTAGAAAACACTTCCTATATCTAACTGAAATCCTTTTTAGGCAGCCCAAAGAAACTGTCTCACAGTTTCCCTGTACGCCTTATACTCCCTTTCTTCTTATTCAAGGAAAATTGAGAAGGGCCTGTCACTCTGATAATTGATATGTTGGTCCTTCATCTCTGTATCCCTTACATATGCTAAGTGCTCATGAATATTTGTGAAACTATAGCCTTCCAGCATCATGAAGGCTGCTGGTCCCAAAATCATGTATATGAATTTCACCCTGAGTCTCCTTTGAACAGTGTCAACTCACAAATGACTTGGTTGTAATCCTGATCCACTAGATTGTTCAAATGCAGGTGGTATATAATTTGTGTTTGGGTTTTTGGTTGGTTTTGTTTTTAATGGAGTGTCCTCGTGTCTGCCTGTGCTGAAAGGCAAACGAATATAAGTTGAAAGCTGAGACTTAGGGACATTTTATTTTGTAAGTGATTCCTCTACAGTGAGCTCAAGAATGGGAGCACAGCTCATGTATAATGAAATTCCTGTAACAATGGGTATCTTTTTCCATTATATGTTGCTGAGAGATATATAATATTGAATTGAAAAGGGGAAAAATCCTTTGTTGTCGGAAGTGTTTTTATGCTTTCCTCTACATTACAGGGCTTCCCCCTCCATTCTACCCAGTCAGTTCTAAATCAGTGTTCATAGGAAGACAGAACACACTTGCAGTGAATCTTCCTCGAAGGTCTCATATAACCTGGGTCTTTCATATGCCAGCAGACACCTCCTCCTATCACTGTTATCCTGATATGAATAGGATGGTGATTATTATCAAACAGAAAATCCTCTGTAGCTGATGTAGTCACAAGTCTCTAACTATATAGCAGTTGATTTGAGGAGTTTCCCCCGCTAACCTGAATTTAAATAGCTATGCAGTGTTCACTTGTATTTGACATCTTTTTTTTTAAACATTAAGATTGTGACTTCTCTTAGAGGTATATAAATTTGGTTTCTTTTCCAAATATTCTACTTGACAAACCATATAGAGTGGATATAAACTGTGATATTCTGTAAGATGGGTCTGTTGGATATTATATTCAAGCCAAAGTATTTGTACCTGCTACCATTTGATGGTCTTACTGAGCTAGTTATCTCTTCCTCCTTCCTCTTCTGTTAAAGATATAGCACTGTTCCTACTGGCTCACAAACGAAGAGCAAAGAAACACATTGCACCAAAATTAAGCAAATACATAAAATGAAAGAACATTTTATTTTATGTCAACAATCAGGATCAACATTTTGAAAAATATGCCATTTGTTATTGCATATGATTGCATTCAGTTGTTTATGGCTGAAAGAAAAACCTGTGCAGTGTCCTCCTCATGAAATCTCATCCTCCCTGATCCTCCACACACTGTTGGTTTTGCTTAATAAACATGTTTACTAGCATATCTTACCTTTGCACAGAGCTTTACAGTTTTTAAAGTATTTTCTCAAATCCTCCCTTAATTGGTCCAGGGCAGATGCTAGTTTTCAGAGCAGAGATCTGAGACTCAGGTAAAATTTTCAAAACAACATTTACCGAGTACCCAATAATTGTCAGCGGCACTATGTGGAGACTTGGAATTCACGATCAATAAAACATGGTGCTTCACTTTACAAAGCTTGTGGACTAGTGAAATGAGATAAACATATGAACAAATGACCATGGCAAAGAGGGAGAAGTGTCATATAAAGTGCTACAGGACAAAGATGACTACCTGGGAGGGAACACTCCTTAGAAAAAGTAGCATTTGGCCTGGGAACTAAAGAGTAATTAGGAATTCACCAGGAGTCAGTTTGAGACCTTGGAATGGCAAAAGGAGGGTGACTGGGGCAAACGTCACCCTGAGGAGAAGGGCAGTATAAGCTAATGCACTGACTTGAGGGAATGTGTTTCCAAAGGCTGAAGTCTGCACAGTAGTCTGCAGCCAGGCTGCAGCGCAGCTGTTACGTCATGCTGAGGAGCTTGTAATTCCTTCCTTGGGAAAAGAGAGGAAGCATATCTGTGTGGGTTTGGGGGGAATGTTTTGTTTTGTTTCTGAAGAACACTCTGGTGAGAGTGAAGAATGTAAACTAGAGAAAAGACTGTAAGGAGATAGAGAGATGTGATGGAGAGAGAATGTTCATGAACATATCTGCTCATGTCCAGTATCACATTAGCGAATTTAGTAAATTTGGTGAACTGGTCATTCCATGAATTGACTTTTGACAAATTGAGTTTCAATGAATTGGCTTACTTCCAATACAGATAGAGAAGGCAAAAGGAAGATAGAATACAGAAAAGAGAGGAATTAGATGAATTTGAGGGATTGGTAGATGATGGAAGTTTCCAGCTGACTGTTGGAAACCCGGGCATGGTGCTGAGGACACTGGTGTTACACAGCAGAGCAGGAGGACAAGAGGTCAGCACTTTGGATTTCTTTCTTTGTGCTCCCTTGAGTCCGAGAGTTGTAGGTTTTCTCTTTTAATGAACTTTGAATACTAAGTAGTCATTGCTATGCTAATTCAATCAGTGTCAACACAGAATTCTCCTCATCTAATCCTGACCATCATGTTCTACATACATTGGGAGTGTGAAATCATGTAATTATCATCCCTCCAAGACAAAATTGAAGTTCAGACCAGAGCAAAAAAAGAAATTAACAGCTGTTCTTAATATTCCCTAAGACCATATCCTTCCATCACACCATTTTACAATAATTTTTGTGAGTTCAGATAGAGAGACAAGAAAGTTAAAAAAAAAAAAAAGCTGTTCGTGGAAGAGATATAAATATATTCAGTATTTCCTCAAACAGCAGCATTAAGACCAAAGAGTAAAACTTGTAAAGAGTAAGATTTTGCCCAATAGCTGAGGAGACCGACAACTCTGGCTAACACAGACCACCGTGCAGGGAGCTCCCATTGCTGCGTTGCTCAAGGGAGCTGTCAGTGATACTGGTGAGAAAAAAAAACGTCCTGTAATGAATGGGCAATTGAACAAGATGGTCTCACCTAGTTTTATGATTCTAACATTTTTAATTTAATGGATTTGACTAATGTATGATCAATTCCAGTTAAGTACATAGGGATATTTTTCTATAGCTGGGTTTTTGGCTTATGTTTTTTAAAACGTAGCCTCTCCCTGTGCTTTTGTGTGTGTTTGTGTGTATGTATACTATCTTTAATGAACAATCACAATGAGTCAGATTCTATCCCCATTCCCATATTTGTAAACAGTGCAAGTGTTTGGAGGTAACTATCAGGCTGCCAGCTACGTCCTATATGGGGAGTAAACACTATATGTAAGGAAGTGCTATCATTATAAATAAATATGGTGTATTTCCCCTAAGTAATTATCTAAATGTAGAGATATTGCAACTCCTGGAATTAAGACTTTATACCCAGATCTAAAAGGAATCTTTTGAAAGGAAACTTTAGAAAATCTTTTCATGTGAATGTTACAAAAACTGTCTGTGGAATGTTCTTAAATAAAGTGTCTCAAGAAGAAAACAGTGAAGAACTTAAATTTCCATTGAGACAAAATATGTAGGCTGTAGCCATTTCATCTCTAAGTTGATAATGTGCACTGAGAATATCTTTTTCTACTCCTGTCAGCCCAATGCCGACTGCATGGACGACTTGCCCACCGACTTCGAGGGCTCTCTGGGAGGTCCACCGACCAACCAGATCACAGGTGCAAGCGACACAACAGTAAATGAAAGTTCAGTCGCCTTGGACCCTACCATCCGGACTGTGGGAGTCCTGCAGGTGGTCCAGGATGCAGACCCCACCCCCCAGGAGAGAGAAGTCATCTTTACTACTAACGGTAAGTTTGCTTAAAAGTGCCATAGCCAAAAGCGCTGTTGCCTTGTGCGAATTGGAAAGACATACCTTCTTCCAGAACAAGGATATATTGAGTGAGTGTATTATTGCCAGGCTCGATAGTCATACCTAATGGACCCTTAGAAGCCTAGATGTTTCCAGAGCCATCAGGGCAGACAATGGACCTGGCTCTGTATGCCACACCCTGACCCCAGGGCACACATACCACAGCACTGCACACTTTCCATATCCTGAGGCAGGAAGGGTGGTGGGTCTGGTCCCTGCAAGTGGAGGGCAGGGGAGAGAAGCAACCACAAGAGATGCTCAGGAGGACTGGGATAGGGCACAGCTCCACCTGCTGTGTGTGTGTGTGTGTGTGTGTGTGTATTTGTATGCTTCAGCCTTTCTGAGTATGTGTGCAGCTGTATGAGCTAGTCAATAATGTCCAGGAGGCTGCTTTCCCCATTACTGTAGGACTCCGATATAAAGCTCACCCGTTAGATGAGCATTTCTGCAGCACAACATAAACCCCTGTTCACAGTGTCCCTGCATATTAATATATCTTCTGGGTATTCTTACCTTCATCTCCTGCATAGACAGCCACTAAATCCTGTTCTGTTTGATGGTAGTTATCATAAATTTTTTAAAAAATATCTATTAGCATCAATATAGAAGCTCGAATCTAAAGTACCTACTATTCAGTCTAATATAGTAGAGATCAAAGTTTCAGGAGTTCTAAGAAAATCAGCATGCAAATTAACTCAGGTTTAAGGTTAAAAGAGTGAGTGGATACTACAATTTTTAAACAAGTATATTTCTTTCTCTTGATAGAATTAACCTATTCAGTATAGAACATTTGGAAATACAAAAAAGCAGATTGAAGTATTTGGGAATATTTCCTTTTAAATCAGCCTTTTTTTTTTTTTAAACAGACAAGAGGTCTTCAAAAAGTTCATGGAAAGATTTGTATTATCTTTTAATTCCATTTTTTCAAAAACATTTTGAAGTAGCTGCATATTGGTGATTTTTACAGAATTTATAAAATTTTGCTGATGAAGACACAAGTCTTCATTGTTGAAAGACTGAAAGAAAAAGAAAAGGATAAAAAAAGAATGAAAAACTCACTCAAGGCACCACTACCTAGAAATAATCACCCCTAACATTTTGGCCTGTCTCCTGATCATCTTTTATGATATAGTTGAGGTGATCCCATAGGTTTTGAATGCTAAGTATTGTAACCGTGGCATTTTCACAGGGCCTCAACAGAAAGTAACGTGAAGAGGAGCTTCTTGAGAAATAGCTGCCCATGCAAAGCTTATTAGTTTGTGGTAAATGAGAGTTTTAAGTTTGAGAACTTGACTTTTAGAGGTATAATGATCTCAGTATTGAACCATTGACCATTAGACATTTTAAAACCCTTAAAGATAGATTCTGGTTCCTTCGTTTTAAAGGTCTAAACTGGTATTATCCAAAATTAATATAATACGGATCCTGGGTCAAGATGGCGGAATAGTCGGTTCCTGGTGTTGCTCTCTCCCACAGAGCAACCAATTTGCAGCTTTTGAGGAGCAGGGACAGAGGACCCGAAATCTGTGCTGGAATGGACTGGAGCCGCCTGCCATGGGACCCCAGTTCAGGTTGCTCCTCATTTCGTAAAAAGACTTTAGAGCTTTTGGGCCCACACGCCCCAAGCCTGCCAGCCAGAGAAGAGCCAGGCTCTCCCGTCTCCATGAGCGAACTGAGAGGCACGGGTTCCCAAGCCCTGAGCCAGACGAGCTGGTGAAGGCTGACGGGGTGGGAATTTCAACCCAGGCTGTCCCATCTCCATGAGTGACCTGAGAGGTTCTGGGTTCCCAAGCCCCAAGCCAGACAAGCTGGTGAACACAGGTGGGGTGGGACTTCCTGCTCAAGCCATCCGTCGCCGTGAGTGACCTGGGAGGCACAGGCTAACATGCCCCAAGCCTGACAAACCAGTGAAGGCAGGTGGGGCGGGACTTCCGGCCCAGGCCGTCTGTCTCCATGAGCGACTTGAGGGTCTTTGGACTCCCAGATCACCCAACCAGCTGGTGTAAGCAGGTGGGGTGTGATTTCCAGTCCAGGCTAGTTTCTGCTGTCCAGGAGCAGCAGACCTTTCAGGATCCAAGCCAGACATCAGGGTGAAACGAGTGAACACGGATAGCCCCGGCCACAATGACAAAACACCAAAGGAAAGAAGCCAGAGATATGAAAAATCAAGAAAGTACATCACCACCAAAGGAAATTAATAACAAACAAGTGCTAGATCCTGT
>NW_007738533.1:0-372 GCF_000696425.1 Galeopterus variegatus | reverse complement strand
TGAGAAAAAACATACAGGATCTGAAAGAAGAAATGTACAAAGAAATCAATGCCTTTAAAAAAGAATGTAGCTGAGCTTGTGGAGCTGAAGGATTCATTCAACAAAATTAAAAAATCCAACAGAGTTTAACCAGCAGACTTGAACAAGCAGAAGAGAGGATTTCTGACCTCAAAGACAGGCTGTTTGAATTATCACAGGCAGACCAGAAAAAAGAAAAAGAATCAAAAAAAAGTGAGGAAAATTTAAGAGAGATAACTGACAACCTTAAGTGCTCAAATATCTGAATCACGGGTATTCCAGAAGGGGAGGGCAAAGGAAATGGCATTGAAAACATACTCAATGAGATAATAGCAGAAAATTTCCCAGGTATAG
>NW_007738532.1:40836-43323 GCF_000696425.1 Galeopterus variegatus | reverse complement strand
TGATTTGCATATGTTGAACCAACCTTGCATCCCTGGGATGAATCCCACTTGGTCGTGGTGAGTAATTCTACGTATGTGTTGCTGTATTCTGTTTGCTAGTATTTTAGTGAGGATTTTTGCATCTGTATTCATCAAGGAAATCGGCCTGTAGTTTTCTTTTTTGGTTATGTCTTTACCTGGTTTTGGTATCAGGATGATGATTGCTTCATAGAATGAGTTTGGGAGATTTGCGTCTGTTTCAGTCTTTTGGAATCGTTTGTAAAGAATCAGTGTCAATTCCTCTTTGAATGATTGGTAAAATTCTGTGAATCCATCTGGTCCTGGGCTTTTCTTTGTTGGGAGCCTTCTGATAACAGCTTCAATCTACTTAATCGTTATTGGTCTGTTCCAATTTTCTACGTCTTCATGGTTCAGTTTTGGGAGCTTGTGTGTGTCCAGAAATTTATTCATTTCCTCCAGGTTTTCAAATTTGTTGGCATATAGTTGTTTATTGTAGTTTCGAATGATTCCTTGTATTTCAGATGAATCAGTTGTAATATCGCCTTTTTCATTTNTTTTAAGATTTTCTCTTTGTCTCTGAGTTTTGCCAATTTGACTATAACATGTCTTGGTGAATGCTTTTTTGGGTTGAATATGTTTGGAGATCATTGAGCTTCCTGGATCTGAAGATCTGTGACTTTTCCTATACTTGGGAAGTTTTCTGCCACTATTTTGTTGAATATGTTTTCAATGCAATCTCCATTTTCCTCCCCTTCTGGAATACCCATGCCTCGGATATTTGAGCGCTTAAGGTTGTCTGATATCTCTCTCAGATTTTCTTCAGTGTCTTTGATTCTTTTTTTTTGTCTGCTTGTTTTATTTCAAACAGCCCATCTTCAAGTTCAGAGGTTTTCTCTTCAACTTCGACAAGCCTGCTGGTTAAACTCTCCGTTGTGTTTTTTATTTCGCTGAATAACTTCTTCAGTTCAGCAAGTTCTGCTACATTTATTTTCAGGATGTTGATATCCTTGTACATTTCCTCTTTCAGGTCCTGTATACTTTTCCTCGTTTCATCATGTTGTTCAGGTGAGTTTTCTTGTATCTCATTCAGTTTCCTTAGAATTATCACTTGAAATTCCTTGTCAGTCATTTCAAGCGCTTCTTGTTCTATAGGATCTAGAGTTTGAGATTTATTAACTTTTGGTCGTGTACTTTCTTGATTTTTTGTATTTCTGGTATCTTTTTTTTTGATGTTTATTCATTGTGGCAGGGGGTTTCACAGTCCACCGGTTTAAGAGTATTGACTAACTAAGGTGTTGCTGTGGTTGCCAATTTGGTATGGCTACCTCCGTGACTGCTCAGTTGGCGTCTAGTGCCTTGTGTGTGTGGTTGCCTCAGGTCTTGGGCCTCTCTGGGGAGCCACCTCTCTGGTCAGCTTGGACTCTGTTGGTCTGCTGGATCACAGGGTGGGACCACAGGGTGTGTGGTCTCTGCTGAGCTTCCACTTCCCATGCAGGACTTCTCCCTGTTCCGAGCGCTCTGGCCCAGGCTGCTGGATCACGCAGTGGCGGCCCTACAGGGTGTGTGGTTTCTGTCGAGTTTCCGCCTCCCTAGCCTGATGTCTCCCTGCTCTGTGCACACTGGGCTGGGCTGGGATGTGTCTTCTGCAACCCTCGTCTCTCGGCTGGGCCTTCAAGACCCTGCTCATCACCACCTTGCCCAGGAAGTCTACCAGGTTTCTGCTAGGCGCAGACGACCGGTTCCTCTGGGTGCCTTTGTAGCACTGTGTAGATCTTTCTCGGGACTTATCACCTTCCTCCTGGTATCGCGGTTATTTGTCTAATTGTCTTATCTCCCACACCAGAGCGTGAGCTCCTCAGGGGAGGAGCCCTCAGCACACGGTTCACCTTTGAATCCCCCCAGCACAGACCGACTCCAGTGCCCGCCCGCAGTCAGCTCTCCGGCAGGTTCAAGAGAACTCGGGAACTCTCTGACCACACTATTCCTAACCAGATATCAGTTAGGCGTTTTTCTGAACTGGTGGCCGCAGACATGGTATCTGCCTTCTGGTAACAGGAAGTTTACCGGGGGCCGGAGCCCAGGGTGCGGTGGAGTGACAGTCGGCCCAGCCCATACTTACTTGCCTTCCCGACGCTGGCCGGGACACCCCCCGCCACCAGCCCCGCCAGAGAACCACGGAGGGAGTGGGAAGGGAGGCCGGCCCGCAGGCCCCGGGAAGCCCCGTGCTGGGGCAAGCAAGTGGGAAGGCTCAGTGAGGAGCCATGCAGGGCGAGGAGGACCGGTCTGGCCAAACCAGGCCGGAGCCGCCACCACCTGTGAAAATGGAGGCAGCCCCGGGGCCAGGCAGGCGGAAGTTGGGCAGGCGTCCGCCCCCCCGAGCACGGCCGTGCCAGGGGTCACTCACAAGGTTGTGCCAGGCTGGGCGGCTTCCTCTCTGCCTCTACGTCATCCCCAACCTCGGCCGCCGCCGCCTCGGGCTGCTCACTC
>NW_007738532.1:28518-39836 GCF_000696425.1 Galeopterus variegatus | reverse complement strand
CCGTACAGCAGGCGGCTCGGCAGGCTACTCAACTCCATCCCGCGGCATGGCTCGGCAGGCTGCTCGCTCCGTCCCGCGGTGCAGCTCGGTGGGCTGCTCGCTCCGTCCCGCGACGCGGCTCAGCGGGCTCTACATTCTTTTTTAAAGTATTAATCTGTTTGTAAATTTCCTTCTTCATATCCTGGATGTTTTTTCTTACGTCATTGTGTTGTATTACTGAGTCTTCTCTTAATGTCATCGAGTTTAAGATTGTTACTCAGAATTTCTTTTCAGTCATTTGAAGGGTTTCTGGTTCTGCACGGTCTGGTAGTTGAGAATTACTGTATTCCTTTGGCATTATATTTTCTTGTTTTTCTGTATTTCTGTTATCTCTATGTTGATTTCTGGTCATCTGATAGTTTAATTGCTTTTTCTATTACTCTGGAGTGGACTTTGAGATGAACAACTTCCATCTTTTTTTCTGAGCTCTTCTGGTTACTGTCCTTGTGTCAGTGAAGTCTAACATGTGGCAGGCCACCTGCATGGTGGTTGTCCTGCTACAGTCATGGCAAGCTGTCCTTGCAGTGGTAGATGTTGTGGTGGTCGCTGTTGCAGACCACCTCTGCAGAAACAGTACCTGGCCTCATGGTCATGGTGGTGTTACTGACTTGTGTGTGGGCAGTGCAGGTTGCCTGGGGCTTTTCCTACCTGGATCTCCCTGGTTGTGGCTGATCTAACTCCTTTCTTTTGTGTGGATGGGTGGAAGATTGCCCGGGGCTTTTCCCTACCTGGGCCTCGCAGTTGTGGCAGTGCTGATCTGTCTTCTGTGTGCACAGGTGAAGGGCTGTACCGAGATCTTCCTTTTTTAATTTGATTATTTATAGCTACAAATTTTTGCATTGCTTTACCATAGTTCTATAAGTTTTTGTATGATATATCTTTATTTCTATTTATCTCCAATTGTTTTTCTAATTTCCCTTGTTAGTGTTTCTTTGACCTTTTTTTAAACTTTGTATTGTGTTTAATTTGTGCCCACTTTTGAAGAAATTTTAGTTAAAATATTTTAGCATTTACTTTACATTTTTGTAGGGTATAGTGTGTCGTTTCAATACCTGCATGTATTGCACAGTGATTCGCTTAGTGTAGACAGCATAGTTTTGTACCCGTTAGTCCACCGTTTTGTGCTTATTTTTGAATTTTCAGAATTCCTTTGTGTTAGCAATTTGTAATTTCTTTCCATTGTGGTCAAAGAATCTTTTTAGTTGTATCCTGGGGAATGTTTCATATATTCTTTTCAGCAATATGTATTTTGCAGTTTTCCAGTGGAGTGTTCTATGTATGTCTATTTGATATGGTTACTTTATAGTGTTATTTATATCTTCTATTTTCTTGTTCATATTCAGCCCAGTTCTATTTATTACTGAAAGTGGGGTATTAAAGTTTCTAATTACTTTTGCTTCTTGCACTTTCAGGCTCTGTTGTTAACAGCAATGTATGCATAAAATTGTTATGTCCCCTTTACTTACTGACCGTTTTATTATTACAAAATGTCTCCCATTATCTCTAGTAACGTTTTTTGTGTTAAAGTTTATTTTGTGTGATATTAGCCACACCAGCCTTATGGTTACCATGTGCTTGATATATCCTTTTCTGTTTTTTAATTTTTAACCAATTTATATGTTTTAGTCTATAGTATGTCTTCTGTAGGTAGCGTGTATTTGGTTATGCAACCTGAGAATTGCTGCCTTTTGATTGGAGTTTTAAAACCATTCCTATTTGTCTATTATTGTTGATAAGCTGAATTCACATCTGCCATTTTACTTCTGTTTTCTTTCTTATGCCTTTTTGATCCTCTTTTTCTTTTATTTTTGCTTTTTTACCCATGAAGTGAATATAGTTTAGTTTAATGTTTTAATTCCTTTAATGATTATTTCACTTAAATTATTTTCCTAGTGGTTGCTGTAGGACTTATCTAATAAATCTTACCTCATTAGAGTCTACTTCAGATTTATACTACCTTAACTCCAGTGAGATATAGAAACGTTATTTACATATAGCTCTATTCCCTCTTCTCCATTTTTGTTCATTGTTTTCATACATATTACATCTATATATGTTTAAATCCCAACAATTCATTGTTATATTTATTACTTTATATAATTTGATGAAGAAGCTGAGATAAGAAAAGATAGCAAGAGTTTGTTGTATTAACCTTCTTGTTCATTTTTGCTTAATCTCATGTGTTTGTGTGGATTCAATTTACCATTTTGTGTCATTTTCTTATTCTGATACAGATTTTTTCTTCTGTCTCCTTTTGCTTTTTCTCTTTTGTTTGTATTTTTAAGAGCAGCTGGCCAGAAGTATGGGGCCCTGAACCCTTGACCTTGATGTTATCCACACCACGCTCTAACCAAGTGAACTTAGAACTTACGGCCAGCCGTAATTGTCTATTTATGATATTTGTTTATTTTTGCTTTATTGTTAAATATATCACATTTTCATATGTTAATAGGCTCAAAAATATATTTATATGTATATTGACTTATACATTTACTTGTTATATTGGTTAGGAAGAGAAAGGAGAAGAAATTTTCTTTTATACTCTTCTTTGTAATAACATAATTACCTTTATCCACAATCCTTGTGGATTTGAAATATTGTTTGGGATCACTTGTTTTCAGCCTGAAGAATTTCTTTTTATTTCTTGTATGACTGGTCTGCTACCAGTGGATTCTTGAGTCATCTGGCCTCTCTCATTTCTGATGGGAACTCAGATGTTAGTCTTACTGAAGTTCACTTGTATGTGACAGGTATATTTCTCTTGATGCTTACAAGATTTTCTTTTTGTCAACAGATTTGCAAATTTTGGCTGTTCCTTTCTTTGAATATTTTTTCTGCCCTCTGCTGTTTCTTCCTTCCTTCTGGTACCTCCATTATGAATATATTGGTGCCACTAATGGTATTCCTCATTTTTTTGAGGCTTTATTCATTTTTCTATGTTCTTATTTATTTGTTGTTTAACTTACTTAATTTTTATTAATTCATCTTCAAGTGCACCAGTTCTTTCTTTTGCCAGCTACAATCTACTTTGCAGTTCTTCTAGTGAAGATTTCATCACAGTCATTTTACTTTTCAAATCCAGAATTTTCATTTTATTTTTTTCTATTTCTTGATATTTTCTGTTTGATAAGGTATTATCGTATTAGTCTTTTTTTGTTGCTTATAACAATACCCGATAAGGCATTATTGCAGTTGCCTTTTCTGTTGCTTATAACAGAATACCTGAAACAGGGTGATTAGTAAAGAAACAATATTTATTGCTTATGGTTTCAGAGGCTAGTAAATCCAAAGTCTAGGGCACACATCTGGTGAGGGCCTTGGTGGTGACAGCTGTGTAGGGTATCATATGGCAGATGGCTGAATAGGGAGAAAGTAACCTTACTTGATCTCCTTATAAAGCCTCAGAACCATAAATCCAAAGTCTAGGGCACACATCTGGTGAGGGCCTTGGTGGTGACAGCTGTGTAGGGTATCTGGCTGAATAGGGAGAAAGTAACCTTACTTGATCTCCTTATAAAGCCTCAGAACCATGCCCATGACCATCGTTAACTCATCAATGGATTAATTCATTCACTATGGCATGGTCCTCAAAATCTAATCACTTTTTCAAGGCCCTACCTTTCAGTTATCGTCATAAGATTTCCCACCCTCTTAATACTGTCACAGCAAGGGTTAAATTTCTAATACCTGGAAATTTGGGGAGCACAATTCAGCCTGTAGTAGTTATCATACCCTTTTTTGAACATATTTATAATAGCTGCCTTGAAGCCTGACAAGTCCAATTTGGACCCTTTCCAAGGTGGTTTCTATTGTGTACTGTTTTTTGTTTGTTTATGAGTGATATTTTTCTGTTTCTTTGTCTATCTTATAATTTTTTGCTGAAAAACGGACATTTTAGATAATATTTTGTTCTTATTCTAGATACTGATTCCTCCTTTCTCTCCAGGGCTTTTTGTTGTTTGTTACTTATTTGTTAAGTGACTTTGCTTGACTATTTGAAGAACATTTTTCCTTCCACAGTGTGCTCTGATGTTGCTTGTTAGAGGGCTCCTCTTTGGGAATGCTGTCCTTAGGTGGTGTCTTCCCCTGATCACTGTTAGCTTGTCTGTCTCTGTTGGTATCACACTCTGCTGTTACCCCCTACTAATTGCTGACTTGTTGCTCTATTACTTCCAACAATGCTCTGGGCCATATATTGCTCCACAGTTTGGTCTAGTTGAATTTGGGCCCCTTTCAGAGGGTAATCTTTGAAGAGAGCCTCTGAGGTTGCTTTTCATGCTCCTAGTCATTTCCTAGAAAGCATAATTTAAAAAATTATGCTGTAGGTGATGTTTGTGTATATATTTGCATGGATGTTTCTGGTAGAAAGGAACAAATCTAATTACTATGCATGCCTTTTCTTAGCTGTGTCTTGCTCTTGTTTTCTCTGGTAAACATTTAGTTGGTGTGTGGTTTAGCTTGTTGCTCTCATCTAACTACCAGCCAATTTCTTAATTGTTTATTTTTGAGATTCCATTGTTTTTGAGGGTGACCTTACTCTTGAACTTACCTACACTCTGGTCTAAACAAAGTGAATTTTTCTAGAGGAAAACTTTAGAGCTCTTTTTTATAGCATGCCTCTGTACCATTGTTCCAGAGCCAGAAGCTGGAATAGTGTCCTGCTTTTCTCACAATGATACCATGCTTTATGATCAGGGGTATGGGTTGGGTAGTAGTGTCTGGTCTTCTTGGTTTCCTTTGGAATCTCTTCCCAATGAGCTAGATTGGCCAAGGGTGGCCTTGTCTCAGACTGCCATTTCGGGGCTGAATCTTCCAAGTGGGATTGGTGGAGGAAGCCAGCTGAAGACCTCTTAGCTGTTCTTTTCTGCTAAGTGGAGCTGTGGAGGTTGAGAAGTACCAGTAGCCTTTTGTTTCTAGGAGATACTGTAGCCCTAAACTGGTAGTTGTGAAAGGGGGAGCTGTGTGTTCTTGACTACATCCAATCAGAGTAGTGTTTATGCTGCTCTGGGAGAATGAAAGCTAATTTTGGCTCAGATGCCACAGACTCTCTGTTCTTATTGAGATTCCACAGATTTTCTTGCATGTTTCTTCATTTTCTGTATGTTCTTAATATTACCAGTAGATAGGGTCTGGGGAGGTTGGGTCACAGACTTTTTGACCCTGTTCCCTACCGGGTTCTTGACTCTGCTGCAGAAAATAATTCAAGGGCAGAATCAGTAGAAAGCGAAAGCAAGTTTAATAGAAAGAGTAAGGAATATACACTTCACGGGCAAACTGTGGACAGGCTTGAAAGTGAGCTGCTGCCTCTTTTTGTCCTGGCTTCCAACTTTTATAGTTGGCTACCAATACATATTTTTGCTACCTATGAATATTTAACTAAGGGGTTAGTTCCCGGTTGTGCAACTCTTATGTAACTATAGCCTGTGCGTGCTCTGTTTATTCTTTTTGGAGCATGCTCAGTGGTCAAATTCCAGCATGTACACTAAATATACTTAAAATATACTTAGCGCTCTAGCATCTCCAGTCTATTAAGCATTCTTTACCACTGAAATTGATCCAACTTGCCTCCTGTGGTCTCTATCTTCCTGTGTTGTGTTCAAAAATAGGTGCAACATGCAACAGTAACTCTCTTCTGGCTCCAGACCCAGGGAAGGGTTCTGAGCTCCAGCAGGGTGGTTTGAAGCTCAGAGGAGTGGCCTGAGACCCAGTGTCAGGGAAACTGAGCACCTCCTCTCCCATTCCCCACTTAGAGATTCCATTCCCTTAATCCTAATGGTTTATGAGGAATGAAGGTCTGCCTTCTGTAGCTGCTTCAGGCTGATTGGGGCAGTAGGCCCTTCCTGTCTGGGAGTAGAAATCTCTGGATACCTGATCTAGAGGACCAGCTCAGTCCCAGGTGGTTGGGTTAGAATAATGTGGAGTCTCAGGTCCTGTCAGTCACTTGTCCTTTTGGCCATGAAGGGTTCAGGAGTCCCATTCCTCCTTTGGGCCTTGCACAGTCCTCTCCCATTGACCCTCCGTTTTTCACATAGGGCAGGGTGCCCATGTCCCCTTGGCTTGCCAGGTACAGTTGGCTCTCCAGTGGCCTTCTTTACTGCACCTATGGCATGTACCCCTTGGGTTCCTAGGTTGATTAAGCCTTGGCCTCTCAGGTCTTCTTCCATTGTTGTAGCCTCAAGATGGGTAGCCCAGAGCAGGTAGGGAACTTAAGCCTTCCCCAATTATCTGTGCCTTTTGTCTACCCCTCTGGGTCCTTTCAGCCTCTTCAACCAAGTCTCTATTATTATATACTCCAAAAGCCATATACAGTAATTGGTTCATTGGAGATTGGGGCCGCAGGGTGGCCTTTCTTAGTTTCTGCTGGATGTCAGGAGTTGACTGGGTAATAAAATGCATTCCTAAGCGGGCTTGCCCATCAGGGGAATTGGGGTTAGTACTGGTGTATTCCTAATTGCCTCCACTAGGTGGCCTTGAAATAAGGCCAGGTTTTCATCCTTCTCCTGGGTGACCTCACACACCTGGTCATAATTCACTGGTTTAACTCTGCATTTCCTCATACATTCTGTTCTGCGATTTACCATATGATCTCATGCACCCAGTTATAATTTGCCAGTGTAACTGTGCATTGCCCCATACCTTCTATTATGCAACTTATGCAACATATGATTTCTGTATTCAAGGTCTGCAGATCCCCTTTGATAGCATCATTGTGGATCTGCCTCTGGAAGAGTGTTCCCTCCTGCCCAGAAAACAGTGTGGCCTTGATATCGGGTAACTAGGCTGTCTGCATGTTCTCAGGCAGCTCCTATTATTCTTTGTTTTTCCTCAAATCCACAACAGGTAGATAAGAGTACTTGTAAATCCTGCTAGGTCAAATCTTAAGTCATGGTTACCTTAATGAATTCCTTGGTAAATTTCCTTGGGCGCTCAGAATCGCCCAAATTTCTCTTTGCACAGTGCAAGATTGGACATAGAGAAAGGCACGTGGACTCTCATTGTCTCTCCATTTAGCTACCTCTTGCAGAGGGCATATTAGCTTTAGGGGGTTGATAAGAAGTTCCACTCCTGGTGGTACTAGCAGGTGCTGTTGCGGTGAGTTACCATGAAGTTGCAGGGAAAGGCAGGAAACATCAAGGCTTAAAACAGGAAAACAGAGTTTATTGAAATGCATTTGGCTCAAAAGGACTCATGTCCAAAGTTTTGCACAGCCCAACACAGCGGGGCAGTTATTTTTATATTATGGCATTTCCGGGTTTTATAGCATGGTAAGGGGGGTACTGTATCTTACAGTGGAAAAGTACAGAGAAAAAAGAATAAAAGAAGTTCAGTTTCAGCAGTCTGTGATAACCATAGGCTGTGAGCTAAGTAACCACAGAGGAGACCTGCATCTGCAGAGGGGTGTCTGCCCAGTACAGAGAAAAAAGAATAAAAGAAGTTCAGTTTCAGCAGTCTGTGATAACCATAGGCTGTCAGCTAAGTAACCACAGAGGAGACCTGCATCTGCAGAGGGGTGTCTGCCCTAGCTGTTTCTGCAAGATATCCAGTTCAGGCGGGGCTGTAGAAGCAAGGGTGCCTCAGATGTGTGAAATTCAAAGAGGAGATACTGAGATAAAGTCCTAGCTTCCTCAGAGCATGCAGCCTAATCTGTTGTATTAAATCATTATTTGTCCTGATGACCTGATGCAGGCAGAAGCAGCACAGTTTGAAATTCATTGACAGAATGGCCAGTTCTGCCATAGCTCAGGTGCTTTCTTGGGTCCTAGCATCCTAGGACTGAGCTTAGGGCAGTAGCATCCTGCTGTCTGACAGCAGCATCCCACTGTATCAGGGAGTGGTTATTGAAAATGTGGATCAAAGGAGAAATCCATGTACTGTGTCCCATGGTGCAGGATTAGTTAAGGGAGCTGGACCCGTGACAGCATAGGGCATTTCCTGAAAACATGACTAGGTAAGCCTGGTGTGCTTCTCTAGCTAGTTGCTCCAGCTGTTGGGATTTGGAAAAAGCCCAGACCACCAGGGGGTGCCCTCCTGACCTTCTGACCCTGTCCCCTACTGGGTTCTTGACTCCACTGCAGATTCAAGGGCAGAATCAGAGCAGAAAGTGAAAGCAAAGATTAATAAGTGCGGAATGCACACTTCACAGGCAAACTGCAGGCTCAAGAGCAAGCTGCTGCCCTGCTTTGTCCTGGCTTCCAACTTTTATAGTTGGCTATACATATTCATGCTATCTGTGAATATTTAAGGAGGTGGTTCCTGGTTATGCAACTCTTATGTAATTCTAGCCATGTACATGCTCTGTTTATTCCTTTTGGAACATGCTTGGTAGTCAAATTCCAGTATATATACTGAGTATCTTAAAAGGTACTCAGTGCTCTCTAGCACCTCCAGTGAGGAGTAATGTGCTATATACATTGTGCTCTGCTCCAGATATGCCTAACAAATAATCAAAGCAGGACCTGAAAGTGTCAATTGTTTCCAAGTGACTTAAGTGAATCCAACAAAGTAAATATCATAATGTCTTCTGTCCATTGAAAGATTACCAGATATACGGACATGTGGAAAAACACACCTTATTGAGGAGGCTAACGAATAAATTGAAATGGACTCCGAATTGCCATAGATGTTAGAATTAGCTGACATGTTCATTAAAACAGTTTTTTAAACTGGATTCTATATGTTCTAAAACTTAAGTAGAGATACAGAGGATACAAAAATAACCCAAATCAAAGTTCAGTATAATAAAAAAGATGGAAATCAAATTTTTAGAAATGAAAACTACAGTGTTTCAGATGAAAAATACATAGGGCAAGAATTGATGGCAGATTAGACATTGCAGAAAAAAAGCTTAGTGAACTTAAACACATAGTAATAGAAGCCACCCAAAACGAAACAGGTAACAAGGTTTTTGGAAAAAAAGAACAAAACCACCTGTGACTGAAGAACTTCAAGTAGCTTAACACATATGGAATTAGAGTCCTTGAAGGAAAGGGGGCAGGGAACAGAAAATAATATTTAGAGGAAAAAATGATGAAAAACTTTCCAAATGTGATTTGAACCCATCAATCCAATAAACTGAACAAACCCAAAGCAGAAAAGCATGAATAAACTACATCAAGTTTCATGAATTGTAATCAAAATGCTCTAAACCAGCATTAAAGTGAAATCTGAAAAGTAGCCAGAGACAGAAGGTATTTTGTGGAGGAACAAAAATAAAGGTGATAGCAATTTCTCCTGAAGTGAGGAAAGAGAGGAGTGGAGCATTGTCTTTAGAATCACAAAAGCAAAAAGTAAAAATAAGAAAGTTAACGTAGAATTCTATACTCAGCAAAAATAGCTGTCAGAAATGGTGAAAACATAAGGAGGTTTCAGATATACAAAAGCTGAAAAATTTCATTGCCAGCAGACCTACACTACAAGAAATATCTGATACCTGATGGAAATCTGGATCTACCCCAAAGGGATGAAAAACAAGAAATGATGACTACATGGATATGTCTATAAGATATTTTTCTTTATTTAAAACTCTAAAAAAGATATGTACTTTAAACAAAAATAACAATAAATGTATGAAGGTACTTCAAAAATTCATGGAGAGATACATATTATCTTTCAGTTCCATTTATCTGTGAACTTTTTGAAGTACCCTTATATTGTGGGAGTTTATAACATTTACATAAAATATATGACAATTATAGCCTAAAGGCTGGAAGGAGAGAAATGAAGTATACTATGATAAGATTCATATATGTGAAATCACGTAATATTAATTAAAAGTATACTGATTAAAGATGTAACCATATTTATAATTGCAGAAAAATGTAAATGGTCTAAAGCACTCTATTTAAAAGGCACAGATTGCCAGAGGAGATATATTAAAAAGGTAAGATATAACAAAAACATGTTAGTTTCAAAGACAAATAAGTTGAACATAAAAGGACGGAAAAAGATATAGAATTATAAAACTATTGTAAAACCTGAAGTGCTGTGTCAATCTGATGAAGCAGATTTCAGACCAAGAATATTGCCAGTGATAGATGTTTTCATATTGATAAAGATCAATTCATCAAGAGGATTTAAAAGTCCCTAGAGAGTAGAATAATGGTTACCAGAGGCTGGAAAAGAAGGGAGGTAGAGGGGATGGGAATAGGTAGATTAATGGGTGCAAAGTTACAGATAGATAGGAAGAATAAGTTCTGGTGTTCTAGGCTGACTATAGCTAATATTGTATTGTCTATTTCTAAATAGCTAGGAAAGAGTATCTTGGATGTAATCACCACAAACAAAAGATAAATGTTTAGGTGATGGATATGCTGTCTATAGTAAGGAAATCGGTGTACAATATATTCATGTATCAAAACAGCATATGGTATCCCACAAATATGTATGAGTAGAAATAAAAAAGAGTACTTAACAATCCTAAACTTATGCTAATAACTGTTTTTCAAAATATAGGATGCAAAATCTCATAGAATTGGAAGGTGAAATAGATCCACAATTATAGTCAGAGATTTTAACATCCTTCTCCCCAAAGTTGAAAGAACAAGGAAATGGAAAAGAAGCAAAGGTAGAGTATACTTGAACAATACTAAATGGTTAAATTGATCAAATTGACATTTATAAAATACTCCCACATCCACCCCTGCCACCACAAAACATAACTATGGAATCTACATTCTTTTCAAGGGCACAGAAACATTTACCAAGGTTAATCACTGTCTTGGTTATAAAACAGGACTTAGTAAATTTAAAAGAATTCAAATCATGAAGTGTTTTCTCTTACTAGGGATTTAAATTTAATTAAATTAAAAATCAGTAACAGAAAGATATGGAATATCCCTAAATAACTGGAAACTAAACACAGTTCTATATAACCCCTGGTTCAAAGAATAATTCAGAGGGGAAATGAGAAAATATTTTGAACTGAGTATTAATGAAAACAATTTATGGAAAATTTAGATATAGGAAACATATATATGAGAGTACTTAAGAAAGTTCTTGGAAAAATAGAATTAAAAGATAAGAATCTTTCCATGAATATTTTGAAATACTCTCATATAATACTCATTGATTTCATTATTTTCCATTTTGTTTTTTGTTACTACCTTCTATTTACTTTTGGGTTTAATCTGCACTTTTCTGGTTTTTTAAGGTGGAAGTAGTTGATGTCATTAATTTGAGATCTTCTGTGTGTATGTGTTGTATAAATGTGCTTCCAATGTATGTGAATATGTATATGAAGTTTTTTTTTTTTTTTTTTTTTTTTTTTTTTTTTTTTTTCC
>NW_007738532.1:8417-28054 GCF_000696425.1 Galeopterus variegatus | reverse complement strand
GCAACCCTCGGTGTTGCTCCCGCGCCTCGCTCAGCCAGCGAGCGGGAACCGGTCTGTATGTGGGATCCGAACCCTTGGGCGGGAGCGCCGCCGCGCTTCCCAAGCGGTGCACTTATCCAGTGCGCCACCGGGCCGGCCCCTGAAGTTTTTTTATATATGGGGTACATATAATGTGTTATGGATTATATGTTACATAATATGTAAATTTTATAAATATGGAATTTCATATGCATATGTATATATACACACCTATGTTTATGTTCACTACAAATGTGTGAAGATTATGTTGGGTAGAAGGTCTCAAATCAATGCCTCAGTTGCTTCTGCTTTAGGAGTCTAGAAAAGACAAATCCATAATAAACAGAAGAAAGGAAGTTACAAAGAACAAAATGACAAACAACGTAATAGAAAACAGAAAAACAGTTGAGAAAATCAGTGAAATCAAAAGCAGATTCTTTGAGATCTATAAAACTGATAAACTGCTAGGTGAAACAGATTATGTTAATATCAAGAAAATATGTTGACATCACTAAAGATTCTACAGATATTGTTTTGAAAATAAGGTAATATTTTACCAGTAGCTTTATAAATTTGACCATTTAGATTAAATGAGCAATTTCCTTCAAAGAAACAACTACTGAAACTTACTCCAGAAGAAAGAGATAACTTTTCCACAAGGAAAACCCCAAGTCCTCAGACAGCTTTATTGGAGTATTCTACTAAACAGGAAGTAATACCAATTATACCCAAACTCTTCCAGAAAATTCAAAAGGAGGGAATACTTCCTAAATCATTCTTTGAGGCCAGCATTGTCCTAATACCAAAACTAGACAAAGACATTCCAAGAAAACAAAGTTACAGACCAGTGTCCCTCATGAACATAAATGTAAAAACTCTAAATAAAATTTCAGCAATTGGAAACAAACAGTATATAAAAAGGCTAATGATACCTCATGACCAAGTGGGGTTTAATCTCAAAAAGGCTTTCACCATTTGAAAAGCAGTCATCGTAACCAGTGTCAGAGCCAAGTTCATGACAATGAAACCCTTGTAGTCACATGATGCTGCACTCCCAGAAGGGGCTCTGTAATTGGCTCAATTCTGTTGCCATCTTGAAATTTTCAGGTTTTATCTTTGAACTTGTGATTTGTATGTAAACTTTTATGGGACAAAGAAGCATGTCTGCAAGCAGACCGGATACATTGAGTGGCAGTGTGGT
Source organism: Galeopterus variegatus (assembly GCF_000696425.1). Lineage (NCBI taxonomy): Eukaryota > Metazoa > Chordata > Mammalia > Dermoptera > Cynocephalidae > Galeopterus > Galeopterus variegatus. The sequence continues at coordinate 26,835 of NW_007738532.1, read as the reverse complement.
CACTAAGCTGTTTGTCTGGCTGCTTGGGGCAGTCTGGGGTATCCTGCGTGAGTGACTAAGGCCAGGACCATTGTCCACATTGGTGGCAGCAGCAACAAACCAGCAACAGTAGCACAGTGGTTGCAGCTCCCACTTGGTGGGAGGCTGGCTTGCCTGTGTCTTCCCTGAGGCTGTCGTTGTGGCACCTGCACAAAATATTAATTTTCTGGTTCGAATACTGAGGCAATCATCTCTGGTGTAATTGTTGTCAATAAAGTATTACAAGATAAAAGCATATTCATGGACATTGCCTTAAGGAATATACCAGCTGGCCACTAGAATTCTTTAGAGTATAGATGCTCTGGTATTGAGAACTGCTGCAACATTGTAAAGCAGGTATCCATAAGCTTAGAAATAGAAATTATATTTGATGGAAAGGAACATTATTTTCATATAGAATTTTGGATAAACCAACTATTAACAGGGAAGTCAATTTTTAAAGTAATCTTTCCTTGCATTTGAAAATATAGCAATATACTGCATAAATGGATGTTTTGAATTATACACAAATCATGAAGCCATTTTTGGTTTCTTATACAAGTTTTAGGAAATGTCAGAGAAATTTCATTAAAATGTCATTGTATAAATTTCCATTTAAAATTATTCAGATATATATAAAACTAATGTCTGTGGAGAATTACTTATTGAAAAGTACTCCTCCAGAATCTTCATCTCTATATATGCTAAAACTTATGTTTTGAAAGTCAGAAATCAGAAATTTAGTCATGTATTCACAACCTGTAAAATATTCTTAGCAGCTCCAGTAACAGTTGAATCAACTGAAAAAACCTTCTCAAAATTAAGAATTAGCAAAAATGATTTATCTTGCATTTGCCAAGAAGAGCTGATGTTACATTCAATTGCACATATTGAAAATGAAGTTGGTAAAAGTATAAAGTTTGATGACTTAATAAGTGAATTTGCAGAAAGGACTGAAAAGTCTTGTTACACTTCTCACTGTGTAACCGAGACACAAAAAGGATTACGCAAAGCACCATGAATGCGTTGAGAAGCCCGAAGGGTCTGTATCACAGAGAAAACTGGTTATAGCCCCCATTCAAAAAATTCGGTTGATTCAATCATTACAAAAGGACACAAGGACATGGGCAGAGTAACAAGTTATCTATGGCTAAGTATAGCTAAACAATGGAAACCAGTAACATCAGCAAAATAAAGTGACATTCCAAAGTACAATTACTGAAAAGCTAAGCTGGTCAAACTGGCTCATTTTCTAAAGTATGACCTCTCCTTAAGCAAAAGTAAGGAGATTCTTATCATTAGATTCTTATGATAAAATCTAAATACAGTTATCTCTAAAGTTTCCCCCAACAGACAGCTTGCCCTTAGCAAACATTTCCACAACTTTCCCTTCAGCAATTCTTAAAATCTCTTAACAGGATCAGTATGATGGTATGACAACCACCTGTTAGCTCTAAAATCATTAAAGTATATAATCCCATACCTAAATAGTGATTAGTGTTGACTAGATGGGCTGTGGCCCGGCTGTCTGTGGGCTGTGGCCCCCTCCCTGAGGGCTTTTGCCCTATACATGCATTTATCTAAAAACCCTATTCTGAAATCAGATGAGAATATTTCTAACCCTCCATAGTCTTAGGATCAATGAAGACATCATTTTAGTAGACTATTAGTAATTATTGTAGTATGTAAATTTACTTTTAAGAAATTATATTTGTGTGGGGAACATAGTGTGTCATTTCAATACATGCATATACTGCACAGTGATTCACTTAGGGTATATAGCATACTTGTGTACACATTAGTCCACCACTTCTCCTCCCTACCTCCTATTCCTCCCCACCTCCTGTTCCTCCCCTCCTGGCCTTTGGTAACCATTATTATACTCTCCACTTCTATGAGAACCACTTCTTTTTCTTTTTCTTTTAAGATTCCATGTATAAGTGACATCGTGCTGTCTTTCTGTGCCTTACTTACTGCATTTAATATGACGGTGTCCACTTCCATCCATGTTGCACAAATGATAGGATATCATTTCTTTTTATAGCTGAATAGTATTCCATTGCATATATATACCACCGTTTTTTAACCCATTTGTCTGTTGAAGGGCATTTAGGTTTATTCCATCTGTTGGCTATTGTGAATAGTGCCACAATGAACATGGGAATACAAGTGTCTTTTTTGCTATATTGGATTTCATTTCCTTTGAGTATATACCAAGTGGGGTAGCTGAGTTGTAACGTAGATCTATTTTTAGTTCTCTAAGGAACTTTCTCCATACTGTTTTCCACACTGGCTATACCAATTTACATCCCCACAAACAATGTAGGAGGTTTCCCTTTTCTCTGCATCTTCACCAGCTTTTGTTATTTTGTTTAGTTGATAATAGCTGATCTAGCTGGGGTGAATTGATATCTCATTGTGGTTTTAATTTTCATTTGCTTGATGATTAGTGATTTTGAGCATTTTTTCAAGTGCTTGTTGGCTTTTGTATATCTTTTGGAGAAATGTCTGTTCAGGTCCTTTGCCTATTTTTTAATTGGGTTGTTTCTTTTTTTGCTGTTGAGTTGTTTGAGTTCCTTATATATTCTGGATATTAGCCCCTTGTCTGATGTGTAGTTTGCAAACATTTTCTCTCATTCTGTAGGTTATCACTTTGTTGATATTGTCCCTTGCTGTGCAGAAGCTTTTCAGTTTGATATAGTCCCATTTGTGTATTTTTGCTTTAGTTGCCTGTGTCTTTGTAGTCTCCTTCAAAAAATAGTGCTGCCCACTCCCATTTCGTGTAGTTTCCCGTATATTTTCTTCTAGAAGTTTCATAGTTTGAGGTCTTAAATTTAGGTCTTTAATCCATTGTGAGTTGATTTTTGTGTATGGTGAGAGATAGATGTCTATGTGGATATCCAGTTTTTCCAGCACCATTTATTGAAGAGACTGTTCTTCCCCACCTGTATATTCTTGGTGTTTTTGTTGAAAGTCAGGTGGCTGCAAATGCTTGGGTTTGTTTCTGGGCTTTTCTGTTTCATTGGTCTATTTTTCTGTTTTTATACCAGTACCATGCTGTTTTAGTTACTGTAGCTTTATACTACTTTTTGAGATTTTGTTGTTTCAAATTACATCTTTTAATATTGTCTATCTCTTAGATGGTCATTGTATTTGTTATCATCTTGTTCAGTTTGTACTTTAGTCTTCATACTATGGGTGTAAGCAGTTTATTTGTCACCCTTATGACATTGGAATATTCCAAGGTTGTCTGTGAACTTACTTTACTAAGGAGTTATGGTTTTTCTGCTCCTAGTGTTGTCTTCTTTCAGATCAAAGAACTCCCTTTAGCATTTCTTGTAAGTCAGGTCTAGTGTTTATGAATTCCCTTAGCTCTTGTTTGTCTGGGAAAGACTGTATTTCTCCTTCATATTTGAAGGTTAGTTTTGCTGGATATAGAATTCTTGGCTGACAGTCTTTGACACTCTGAAAATATCATCTCTTCTTGCCTATAGGGTTTCTACTGAGAAATCTGCTCAGAGACTATTAGGGCTCCATTGAATGTTATGTGTTTATTTTTCTTGCTGCTTTCAGTATTCTCTCTTTGCCTTTAGGTTTTGATAATTTGATTATGATGTGCCTTGTGGTGTTCCTCCTTGAATTGAATTTGATTGGTGACCTCTGAACTTCCTGTACCTGGGTGCTGTCATCTTTCTCCATACTTGTGAAATTTTCAGCCATGATATTCTTGAATATGCTTTCAACATCTCTTCCTTTTTCCTCTCCTTTGGGTATGCCAATTGTGTGGAGGTTATTTTGCTTGGAGGAGTCCTATATTTGCTGTATTTCTGTTTCTTTCTATTTTTTTTTTAATTCTTTTTTCTTTTTTTCCCCTCTGATCTGATAATGTCATGTGTTCTGTCTTCAAGCTCATTGGCTCTTTCCTCTAAGTTTGCTGTTGGGGCTTCCTATCGTTTGCTGGTACAGATAATCTATTCTTTATTTTTAGGATTTCTTTTTTTTTTTTTTAATTGACTCTATTCCTTTTGTAAGTTTCTTGTTCTGCTCCTGGATTGTTTTCCAGATATCATTTAATTTTTTATCTGTATCTTCTTGTGACTTCCTGAATATTCCTGAGAGGGTTATTCTGAATTCTCTGTAGGACATTTTATAAATCTGCTCTTTCTGTATCTTTGTGTGTTTACATTAATGCCTGGGCATTTGAGGAAACTGCTAACTCTTCTAGGTTTTATAGGTGTTCTTTGGTGGATTCCTGAGAGGGTTATTCTGAATTCTCTGTAGGACATTTTATAAATCTGCTCTTTCTGTATTTTTGTGTGTTTACATTAATGCCTGGGCATTTGAGGAAACTGCTAACTCTTCTAGGTTTTATAGGTGTTCTTTGGTGGTGTTAGACTTTTTCTGGTTAATATCAGAGCTTTGTCTCTGGTCTGTGGTTTTATTAATTCCAAAATTGGGGGAACATACTGTGGGGACCAGCACTTGAGCCCTGTGGTTGAGCTAAATTGCTGCTTTGCTGCTGATTCTCTGGGGAAGGCTTTTTCTGTGGATCAGATTTTAATTGTTGGCTTTTTAATCACTTCTACGTCTTGTGAGGTCAGATACACCTGGGCTGTGTGGAAATTCTGGCCCAGCACCGGGTCTATCCTGCATACTGCACCCCCTGTAGTTCTCTTGCCCTGACCAGTTTCCACTGAGTCGGCCTGTGCTGATAGGAAGGCAGATCAGCTTCCCATGCTGTACCCTAATGTTTCCTAGGTGGGCCAGCCTCCCTCTGCACTCCAAACACTTCCCATGGAGAAGGCTGTATTCAGGTCCCTCGTGATGACTCACTGGCCTCTGGGTGGCACCTTTCTTCCATCTGCTGTAGCCCCTCACTCCTATATGGGTTCATAGGAGCCCTATCAGTGGTTTTGCTGGAGTGGTGTCTGGTATGGTGTGCTCTGAGGCCCTCTTCTCCCCTGCAGACTCCAAACAACTTTGCACAGAGTGCTCAGCTGCAGCTTTTGCTGGCTCCTGTTGGCTCCCGCTGGCTCCTGCTCCATGAGCTGCTACCTCTTCCTGTCCCTCCCTGGACCAGCCCTGAAGCAGCCAGGGCTTGAAATGGTGGGAACTGTCCCTTTTCCTTCTCAGCACAGCTTCATGAACTTTAAGAGTCTCTCCTTCTCTTTGTCTGAGCTCCAGCAGTCATGGGATGGCAGTCATTGCTTTTTAATAGTTGTAAATTGATTGGTTGTTGGGGAGAGAGTGATGCTGGGGACAGGCTATGTCATCTTCTTGATCTGTGATATATAAAGTTCTTACAACAAAAATGTTTTGTAATATGTAGGTTTATGTTGTTGCTCAGCTATCACTGTTATACCTGTTAAGCTTTATACATAAAATATTTTTAAACAAAAAAGCATAATTTTTTTTTTTTTTTTTTTTACCTTTTAATATACTTCTGTTTATGCTTTTTGGGGAACTGGCCCCACGTTTTCCTTTTGCACTGGCATGTCATTTATGTAGTCATATCTGCCCTGTTTTTTTTTTTTTTTTTAATAGTAGTAATAATAGAAAAAATCCCAGCCCCCATCTAATGATCTTATTGGATGCTGAGAAAGCATTTGACAACATCTAGTATCCATTTCTGATTAAAATTCTCAAGTAGAAAATAGAAGGGACCTTCCTTAATCTGATAAAGGGCATTTATAGGAAACTTGAAATTGACATTGTTCATAATTGTGAAAAACTGGTTTCTTTCTAATATCAGGAACAAGACAGGATGTCCACTCATACTCAGTAGTGTAATAGTCTAGCTAGTATAATCAGAGAAGCAAAAGAAATAAAATGAGACCAGAGTGGAAAAGAAGTAGAACTGTCTTTATTCACAAAAGACTTGATTATCCATGTAGAAAATGCAATGGAGTCTACAAAAGAAAAATGATTAGAGCTGTTAAGTGAGTGTAACTAGGTTGCAGGATAAAAATATATCAAAGTCAATTTTACTTCTATAGACTTAGCAATGATCAGTTGAAAATTGAAATTTTTAAAAAGTTCTATTTGCAATAGCATCAAAAATATCTTTTGCAAATATGTCTGGCAAAAGATTTGAAAGACCTCACTGAAAACTAAACCACTGCAAAGAGAAATTGAAGATCTAAATAAATGGAGCTCCCTGTTAATGTGACAGAATGCTCAATATTGTTAACATGTTTTTTCCTGAAAATGATGTGTAGATTCAGAACAATCTCAATATAATTCCTTGTAATATTTAGCAGACTTTCTTGCAGTAATCAACCACCTAGTTCTAAGCTTCATACGGAAGCACAAAGGAGCTAGGATAACTAAACATCTGAAAAATAAAACCTAAGTTTAGGGATAATACTACTTGATTTCAAGACTCATTGTAAAATTACAGTAAAGTATGTTGAGACTTGGCCTTTTTGTCCAGAGGACTCTTTCTTCAGTTTTAAGGTCTAGTCATTTTATTAAGGTATGTCTGACATTGGACTATTCCAGGTTAGTTTTCCTAGGGATATGGTAGTTCCTTTGAATATGTGGATCAGGTCTTCTTTTTATTCTGGACAGTTTTCTTAGATTATAGTTTTTATTATAAGATTTGTTCTATTGTTTTCTTTTTTCCTCTTTAGGGACTGCAATAATATATATATTACATAATGTATGATAATTCCATTTATTTAATTACAGAATCTTTTCTTTCTCCAGAGCTTACTTTCTGATCCAATTTTCTTTTTTGTTGTTGTTGCTGATCTTTTGTCTCCTTTTATGTCCTTTTTCAATGATATATTTAAAAATTTTAGTCAAGTCTAGTTTCGCTTTGGGCTATGTATTAGTCTGCTGAGGCTGGTATAATAAAATACCACAGGCTGGGTGGCTTAAACAGCAATATTTAATTTTTTGTAATTAGCTGGCTAGAAGTCCAAGATCAAGGTGCTAGTAGGGTTGTGTTCTGATGAGGCCTCTCTCCTTGGCTTGCTGATAGCATCTTTTTGCTGCATCCTCATGTGGTCTTTTCTCTGTGTGTGCATGTGGTGATTGGGGGTGTGAGGGGAGAGCATGCATGTGCTCTGGAGTCTCTTCTTCTTGTACTTTTTTTTTGAAAAGACTGGTAAGGGGATCTTAACCCTTGACTTGGTGTTGTCAGCACTACGCTCTCCATGCAAGCTAACCAGCCATTTGTACATAGGGATCCGAACCCGTGGCCTTGGTGTTATCAGCACCACACTCCCAAGTGAGCCTTGGGCCAGCCCTGGAGTCTCTTCTTATACAAACACCAATTCTGGATTGGGCCCCATCCTTATGACCTCATTTAGCCTTAATTGCCTCCTTAAAGACCCCACATCCTTACAGTAACTTTTAAGGTTAGGCCTTCAACATATGAATGGGGAGGGAGCAATTTAGTACACAATAGGTTCCTTGTAATTTAAATTCTATTTTCTAAGGTGACTTGGTCCTTTTTATAATTTTATGCCTGACTTTGATCATCCCTTGCTTCTTTATTTTCCATACACTCCAAGTCTCTTCTCTTGGTTTTTCTAGTAAACTGAGCTCTAATCTGCCCAAACTTAGACTTCTCAGCATTTTCCCACTCACAATGGAACTTTCTTAGAGTAATTTATTTATGTTTCATGACTTCTAGTCTCTCTCCTCTTTTTCATGTGATCAGCATGATCACATGATCAGCAATGTCTCCAGCTGACTTTTTTCATAGGAGTGGGCTACTAATTTCTTCTATATTTCAATATTTATTTCCTCTTTTAGTGGTTATTTGAAGTTAGCAGTAGTCTCTGTCTACTAGTTTTGTTAAAGTCATGGTTTGTTATAGGTAATTTGCTATCCTTGTATTGATCCCTACAATTTTTGGAGAATGCATGTAGAGATTCAGATTTAAGCAATTGCCGTTATTCTTCATACGTTGTTCTAATATGTGTTCTAAATTGCCAGATTGCTCTTCCTTTTTCCACTATGCCAGGCCTTTTATTTCTGGTTTTTGTTTTTCAACTCAAACCCATGAAATAGAAAAAATATGTACTTGGAATTATTTTCATTCCTGGAAATGAAATTGGACTAAAAAAATCAGAATTAGCTACAACATAGGCTATTTTTGTAGAGTTTCATTCCATAAGAAATGTGTTAGTAGTTATATAGTAATATTAATTTTTCTTATTTCTAGAAGTTTGGAAAGGTGATCATCTGAAAGAAAGGAGCCTAGAAAACCAGCCTAAAAATTTGTGGGAAGTTGTATTCATCAATAACAAAGCACAGACTAAGGAACGAGGTAATGTAATAGGAAAACTATTTAACTTGGACGTAAATTGTTTTCGTTCCAGAACAATACTCTGTCAGTGTGACTCATGTGGAATAAATTTCAACAATATTTCAAAATTGATTATCAATAAGAAAAACTATTTAGGAAAAAAGTCTGATGCATTTAATGCCTGTGGGAAATTGCTGCTCAATACTGAGCATGAGAATATTCTTACTAGAGAGAAAAGTGATTTTTTTAAAAATAGGAAAACCCTCAGTCATCATGAGGACCCTATTTACCACAAGAAGATTCAAACTTTAGAACAAAATTTTGAATATAATATGTGTCGGGAAACCTTTGAAAAGGCAATATTCGATACACACAAGAGAGAGAACTCGGAAGAGAATGACTTTGAATATAATGAATATGGGAGAACTTTCTGTGGTAATTCATCCATTTTGTTCCATCAGATACCTCTTTCAAAGGTGAATCAGTATGAATTTAGAGATTGTGAAAAAACCTTATGTGTGAAGCCTACCCTTTTGAAACATCATGAGGTACAAATGAAACATTATGAACATAATGGAAGTGGAAATAATTTGAAGAGGAAGTTTTATCTCTTACAACTTCAGAAAATTCATAAAGGAGAGAAACACTTTGAATGTAATCAATGTGGGAAAGCTTTCTGGGAGAAGTCTCATCTCACTCGCCATCAGAGGGTTCACACAGGAGAGAAACGCTTTCAGTGTAATAAATGTGAGAAAACTTTCTGGGAGAAGTCAAACCTCACTAAACATCAGAGATCACACACAGGGGAGAAACCTTATGAATGCAGTGAATGTGGGAAAGCCTTTAGCCACAAGTCTGCCCTCACGTTACACCAGAGAACACATACTGGGGAAAAACCATATCAGTGTAATGCATGTGGGAAAACTTTTTACCAGAAGTCAGATCTCACTAAACATCAGAGAACACACACAGGGCTGAAACCCTATGAATGTTATGAATGTGGGAAATCCTTCTGTATGAATTCACACCTTATAGTACATCAAAGAACTCACACAGGTGAGAAACCCTTTGAATGTCTTGAGTGTGGAAAATCCTTTTGTCAAAAGTCACATCTTACACAGCATCAGAGAACTCACATAGGGGATAAACCCTATGAATGTAATGCTTGTGGGAAAACTTTCTACCACAAATCAGTACTCACAAGGCATCAGATAATTCATACAGGGTTAAAACCTTATGAATGTTATGAATGTGGGAAAACCTTCTGCTTGAAGTCAGATCTCACAGTACATCAGAGAACTCACACAGGGGAGAAACCCTTTGCATGTCCTGAATGTGGGAAATTCTTTAGCCATAAGTCAACTCTCTCTCAACATTATAGAACACACACAGGGGAGAAACCTTATGAATGTCATGAATGTGGAAAAATTTTTTATAATAGATCATACCTAACTAAACACAATAGAACACATACAGGGGAGAAACCCTATGAATGCAGTGAATGTGGAAAAACCTTTTGTCAGAAGTCACAACTCACTCAGCATCAGAGAATTCACATAGGGGAGAAACCCTATGAATGTAATGAATGTGGGAAAGCTTTCTGCCATAAGTCAGCTCTAATTGTACACCAGAGAACCCATACAGAAGAAAAGCCCTATAAATGTAATGAATGTGGAAAATCTTTCTGTGTGAAGTCAGGACTTACTTTACATCAGAGAAAACACACAGGGGAAAAACCCTATGAATGCAATGAATGTGGGAAATCCTTCAGCCACAAATCATCCCTCACAGTACATCACAGGGTTCACACAGGAGAGAAATCTTGTCAATGTAGTGTTTGTGGGAAAATCTTTTACCGTAAGTCAGACCTTGTGAAACATCAGAGATCACACACAGGGGAGAAGCCCTATGAATGTAACATATGTAGAAAAACCTTCTCTCAAAAGTCAAACCTCATTGTACATCAGAGAACACACACAGGAGAAAAATGTTATGAATGAAATGAGTATCAGAAATGTTCAGTCACAAGTCGGCCTCCACAATACTTCAGAGTATTCATACTGTGGTGAAAGCTCTTTTGACATCCTGAATGTTCAGTAACCTTCATTCATAAACTGGCCTTTTTTTTATCCTAAAGTAGTGTTAGGGGACAAACTCAGGCTGCACAAATATAGAACAGCGTTTGTTAAGAGGTGACATTTCATTGGATGTCAGGTATAAAACCTTGCAGATTTTTTTAATTTGTAGAAGTTTTTAGCAAATATCAGAGTTTGTATTGAGAAATTTGTCAACTTAAGGAATATAAATTGTAAATTTTTGCTTAGAAATAATGTAACATTACAAATTGTATTTTGGGTTTGATGCCATAATTTTCTTTAGGAAATACAGCAAATAGTAATTTATAGATGTACGTTGTGGAATGTAAAGCCTTAAAAACGTTTTTAAAAAGTAATAAAAAATATAGTCACAAGAAGTTGCAATAAGAGTGCAGAGAATTCCCTTCATCGAGATTCCTCTAATGATAGTATCTTACATATTATTCTCAAATACAAGAAATTGATGACACAATGTTACTAACTCAGATAAAGACTTTATTCAGATTTCACCAGTTTTTATATGCAACCTGTGTGTGTGTGTATTTGTATGTGTAGTTCTATCAAATTTTACCACTAGTATATTTGAGTAGCCATCAGCACATTTAGGTTACAGAACTGAAAAGGAATCTGGGATCTGCATTGCATCAGGATTACAAAGAAATCAGGATCTAACCTCAAGAAGTTCCCTTGTATTGATAGTCACACCCTTTCCACAACCCTAACCTTGGCATCCATTTTAATACAAATCTCTTTAAAAGCATAAAGATATATATATATATATATATATATGCTGTCTATATATATAAATTGAGCAGTGAGGCCAATAGCATTAAATACATTTGTACGGAAGTGCATAGGACTTATGTGTGTATGAATGGTACAGTATATAAACTGTGTATGTGTTTCATATGCACAATGGAACTTAATGTAATTGTGAATAGGAAGTGCGTATCCCTAGTTTAGTAGTTGTTGCAACATCAGGCCCATCCCTAATGTTTGTAAAGCCTGGGGCAACAGTTTAAATGGAGGCCCATGGAGCATGTGTCTAACCGTTTAAAAGTTATAAATCAAAATAACACAATTTAAATGTGTCCTGTGAGTGAGGATGTCCAGGCCCTACTCCATGTTGCTTCTTTTCTCTTCTCACCCGTGGTTCATCCTGAGCCATGATGTGCCTTTGTGTACATATGTGGACACTCCAGCCTTCAACCTAAATTATTGTCCAAACCTTCTGTAAGCAGCTGCCTTCCAAGACAGCCTAGGGAAGAGGCTTACCCATACAGACTAGATGCTGCCCAGAGTTGTTTGGCTGTAAATTCAGGGTAAAGCCTGGGGCAACAGTTTAAATGGAGGCCCATGGAGCATGTGTCTAACCGTTTAAAAGTTATAAATCAAAATAACACAATTTAAATGTGTCCTGTGAGTGAGGATGTCCAGGCCCTACTCCATGTTGCTTCTTTTCTCTTCTCACCCGCGGTTCATCCTGAGCCATGATGTGCCTTTGTGTACATATGTGGACACTCCAGCCTTCAACCTAAATTATTGTCCAAACCTTCTGTAAACAGCTGCCTTCCAAGACAGCCTAGGGAAGAGGCTTACCCATACAGACTAGATGCTGCCCAGAGTTGTTTGGCTGTAAATTCAGGTGTCTAATGTACCTAGGCAGGGATCTGGGTCCCCAGAGACTTGACAATATGAGGAGGGTGGAGGCTGGAACTGGGCCAGAAATAAGCTAGAGTGGGACTCTTATCAAAAATGTAAATGTTGGGGCCGACCCCATGGCTCACTCGGGGGAGTACGGCGCTGGGAGCGCAGTGGTGCTGGTAGCGCTGAGGCTGCGGGTTTGGATCCTATATAGGGATGGCCGGTGCGCTCACTGGCTGAGCGCGGTGCGGGCGACACCAAGCCAAGGGTTACGATCCCCTTACCGGTCACACACACACACACAAAAAGTAAATGTTGTATACTGTGTCACATGATCAGATTATAAAAGTAATCTAAAATTACACAATCTGCTGATCTTTGGTGACACAAGTAATCTACGTTTTCATCTTAGGAAACTAGAAAATGAGCAAAATAAGAAGGAAAAAATAGAGTAAAAAATCAATGAAATTGAAAACAGAAATTAAAAAATACCCAAAACTTGTTCTTTAAAAGGTCAATAAAATTGATAAACCTCTATCCAGATTAGCTAAGAAAAAAGAGAAGAAACAAATTGCTAATATCAAAAATTAAAGAGAGGCCATCACTACTGATCCTATGGACAATAGAAGTAATATTATGAACAACTCTGCCTATAAATTTGAAAACCTAGCTGAAATGGACCAAGTCTTTGAAAGATGAATTCTGTCAAAACTCACACAAGGATACACCTGAATAGGCATGTATCTATTCAAGAAATTGAAGCAATAATTGATAATCCTTAAAAAAATGTTCCAGGACCAAATGGGTGGTTCACTGGTAAATTCTATCAAACATTTGAGGTAGAAATGTTATCAGTTATTTACAATCTCTTCCAGAAAGTAAAAGCAGAGGGAATACTGCTTAATCCATTCCATGAAGCCAGCATTACTCCAATACCAAAACCAGGCAAAGATGCTGTAAGAAAGGAAGAGTGCAGACCAATATCTCTCATAAATACGCTCATAGATGCAGAAATCCTCAACAAAATATTAGCAAATCAAGCAATATATAAAGAGAATTACACACCGTGACCAAATGGGATTTATTTCAGGCATGCAAGGGTGGTTCAACAATTAATCAGTTAATGTAATCCATCACGTCAACAGGCCAAAGATGAAATATGATCATATCAGTTTATGCAGAAAAGCTTTTGGCAAAATCCAGTACCCATTCATGATAAAACCTTTTAGCAAACTAGTAAGTCAAGGGAACTTCCTTAAGTTGGTAAAGAACTACTACAAAAAAACCCTACAGATAAGTCATACTTAATGTCTCCAAACTAGATTCTTTCCCACTAAGATCAAGAACGGGCAAGGATGTCCCCTCTCTCCACTGCTTTTCAGCATCCTTCTGGAAGTCTTAGCTAATGCAGTATGACAAGCAAAGGAAATAAAAGGTACACAGATTTGGAAGGAAGAAATAAAACTGTCTTTGTTTGCAGATAACATGATTGTTTTCATAGAAAATTCGAAAGAAACACCACCAACAAAAACCTCCTGACAGTAATAAGCTATTATACCAAGGTTGCAGGGTATAATGCTCTGGCAGGCAGGTGATAAAAAGATATGGAATATCAAGTCACAAAAAGGCATGGAAGAACTTTAAAAGCATATTGTTAAGTGAAAAGAAGCCAATCTGAAAAGGCTTTATACTATATGATTTCAAGCATGCGTGTATGACATTTCCGCAAAAGACAAAACTATGGAGACAGTGAAAAGATCAGTGGTGGCCAGGGGTTCAAGGGGAAGGAGAGAGGGATGAATTGATGAAGAGGTGATTTTTTAGGGCACAAAAAGTATTCTGTAGGGTACTGTAATGTCATTATACATTTGTCAACACACGGAATGCAAAGCACAGAGTGAACCCTAATGTAAACTATGGACTTTAGTTAATAATGATGTATCAATACTGGCTCATCAATTATAAACAAATGTACCACACTAATGCAAGATGTTAATAATCAGAGAAAATGTGGAGGAGGGGAGGGATAGAGAGTTATATGGTATTCTCTACTTTTTGGTTAATTTTTCTGTAACCTTAAAACTATTCTAAAAAAATAAAGTGTACTTATTAAATAAATAAAGTGAATGAATGAATAAATAAATAAATAACCAGCCAATGCACCTTGCCTGCATGTTGCAATAAAGATAAGTCTATGGGAAGATGCTTTCTTGCATGTTTTACAAAATAAGAATAACATCATTCAGTTCCAATTTTTTCATACTGAGGATGGGGGTGGGAGGTGGGCAGGGGGCCACAATCTCAGAATTTATAGGTTGACAACCACTAGGCATATTTTCAGTGATAGCTTTTTGCTTTTCTAAGCCTTGTGATCTTTTTTAGAAGTATCTTAGTTTTCTTACCTCCCCACTTCATAACATCTTGTTGGTATGCTAACATTTGTGTCTGTTGGTCATATGTTTCTGCACTGAAAGTACAATCACCACTAATGAATCTTTGAATTGTTTTTATACATCCTTAATATATTTTAAATTATAGTAACTATGGCCTGAAATCAAGGTCCACCATTATTTGTTCGTGTGACATCTGAAGTCGAGGGTCTAGAATGGCATAACTGCAAGTTTCTCTCCCATTCTGCTCCCACAGTTAAGGTCCCCCAGCCAGACAGCCCTCCTTATCAAGGGGACCAAGTACAGATCCTGCTTATTACTGAGTAGGAAGTTTAACTTCCCTGCCAGCCCTCGGAATTAGTCAGACAATCCCACACCCACATCACATCCACAGTAAACAAGAGTCACTGTACCCTTTTGATACTACAAAGCTGCTTTCCATAGCCCCTGCTTTTTTACTTTGCTCCCAAGTAGGACTACTTTGTAGCCCCTAATTGTGTGTGGTGTCCTCACCTGGTCTGAGTATGTGTGATTGATAAACTCATGTAGAGTGTCAGGTGTCATGTGTTCAACCATTCTGTAACCCCAAGGTGGGAGTCCCTCCTTCACCAACAGAGTGAAGAGGAAGCAAAACAATTGGCATCATAAACAGGATGATTCACTCAAGACCATGGTCACTTAGTCAGCTTTAAGCTAAGTGCTCTTGGCTAACTAACTGGTTCCATAATATGGCAATGACTCCTTGGACAGCAACACTAGTTGCTAGCAGGCTTACGCTTTGGCCTGCACTGAACTGCTTTTTTTTGGGGGGGGGGGACATTTCGTCCCACCCTAAGATGTTCTTGTCCCCAAGACAAGAATTGTTAATTGGCTGTATCCATATATGATTTGCCATTGGGTTCAGCCTGCTTGGCAGGTGATCTCTGAGGCTCCCACTTGTAAAGGCAGTGACAAGACAGCACCGTAACTGATCAGCACTTCAGTCCCACTTAGTAAGGGTCTGTCTAGTGCTCTCTGGCTACTGTATATAGCCTGATGACTGTCATTGTTTCACTGGGGCACCTATGTACCCTGGGGTGGGCATGTGGGTGGTCCTCTCTGAGGCTTGTGGATAGGTAAGAGACTACCACTTGGTAGAATCAAGTATAGGACTCTGGCAGCCTAACATAAGTTGTTGTTCAGGCAAGGGTAGCTTGCTGCTGCTCTACACACTCTCCTGACCCCCAGGGTTATCAAGGTGTACATCCATGGTGGCCTGTGGCGTAGGCATGGCTGAGAAAAGAAAATGGGATCAGTCCTCGCAAATTACCAGAGGAAGTAACTCAACTGGTCTCCCAATGCAAAACCCCTCATGTGCTTGGACTTTGCTTGGCACTTCTGCTTGCCAACATCTCAGAGGACTAATCTTGCAATCGTGGGGTTTGATGGCTATTGACAAAATGTCTTTACTGTATGTAGACCATAGGAAGGTTGACTAGCACTCTGTGGAGGAGGAGACAGCTACCTATGAGGCCGACTGGTGGGCTCATACTTTACCCATAGCCACCCACCCAGAAAGTCCATGCCACAAGTGATCGGACAGAGACAGAAACTGAAAGCTGCGATGTTACAAGGCTAGAAGTTCAAAATATTCTGAGGGAATTTGTTCAGAGAGAAGAGAGGAAAATTTTCAGGCTGGAAAAAAAGGCAAGGCCATGGCAGAGGATGGTTTTAACCAATCAGCCTCTGGGTTATGGGCCCAGCATACATTTGCTGCACCACTCTGTTGCCTATGCCTCTGATGCAGCACATATCCTGAGCCTCACAGTTAGAGGGGGAAATGCCCACCATGTGGCACAGCAAAGGGGTTAACTTAACTCAAATGCAACTTAAACCCAGGATCTTTAAGCCGTGTGGAGAACAACCACTGCCACAGAGGAGGCACCTAATCCTGATGATACTGATTTGAAGATCTTTGGAGAAAAATTTATAAATGTGATGAAGTAAAGAGAATCTCTCTCCCAAAGTATATCCAGTGAAAAAAAAAAAAAAAAAAAAGGGAAATGGAAAGGAGAGAGGGAGGAACCTAAATACAGGAAGAAGAAACAACAGAATAACTGAAACAAAGGTCCACGGTTTTACCCAACTGGAAATCCAAAATTTAGTGGAGTAAATTATACAACAGAAAATAGAAGGGCACTGATGGGCTTTTGTACCACTACAACATAGTTTCTGAGTTACCTTTAATATCTGCTGAAATGTACCAGTTGGCAAACGTTCATGGCTTTAATATGGCTTACACCTGGTTGTCCTACTCAACTTAATTATGGTACCCCGTAAAATGTTGGAGTTAATATAAAATAGAGGACAAAAAGATGTGTTTCACATTAACCAGTGGAACTACTGTCTAAGTTTCCCATAGTCATAGCACTCATTGACCCAAGTTTAGCACAATTCCATAGTAGGTTTGGAAGCTGTGACTCAATGAGTAATAAAATTCAGTATTTGGCATTTACAAATTGGTTTAACAAAATGGGTTCCTGTGTATCTATCATGCACCCCAGTTGAAACCATTGTATAAGACCTATTTAGAGAAGAGGTGATTGTTACTGCTGTTTCTCCATTTAATAGTCCATTTTAGCATTTTCTTAAGCCTGGGAATTAGGCTGGTGCTTCACGGTGGGTTACTGCAAACTTTAATGCTGTGGCCCTTATAATAAAGCTCCAATTACCAATACCCAATGTAATTGAAATTACCCCATCCAATTAGCAACCGTCAAATATCTTGTTATTACAGGTTTGGCTAGTATGTTCTGCTCAGTGTTCATTTCAACAGCCTCTCTGCCACATTTGTATTCACCTACAAAGGGATGTAGTACACCTTTACCAGACTACCCATGGGGTACCACTACAACTCTGACGTTATGTGTAATGTCAGGCAGTACCTTAACTACATCCAACTTTCTCCAGGAACACAGGTATGAATTTACATTGATGATATCCTCTTCTGAGATTCATGTGACACCTCATCAGGAACATACAAATACAAAAGAGCTCAGAAAAAGAGGTCATTTTTCACATTTATAATTTCTGAAAATTATTTGGTAAATTGAGGGCTTTTCCATCCATCACTGACACTGTTGAGAAACGGTTATTGACCCTTTTAGAACACACAATGTTAATACAAATCCAACTTCTTTTAGTCCTTTTTGGGTTATGGAGGCAAAATATTCCCCACTTACAAATTTTACTTTATGTCATTACTATTACTTTCAATTGGCCTGCCTGTGTAGGGCCCCCTTAAAAAAAAAAAGTCTCTAGAATCTGTCCAAGTTGGAATTAACAGGGAATCCAGCTAGTTCACTCAGAGACTGTTTCAATGTAGAAGCTTGTATTAGGGTTCTCTAGAGAAACAGAGCCAATAAGATACACACACACACACACACACACATACATATGGGGAGATATAAGAATTGCCTGACATGATTATGGAGGCCAGGAAGTCCTACAATCTGGTGTCTGCAAGCTGGAGATCCAGGAAAGCTGGTGGTGTGATTCAGTCCATATCTGAAGGCCTGAGAACCAGGGGAGCCAATGTGCAAGTCCCAGTCCATGTCTGAAGGCAGTCCTAAGAACTGAGGGAACAGGTGTAGTGATATAAGTTCTGGTTTGAATCTGAAGGCCTGAGAATCAGGCATGCTAATTTCCTAAGGCAGGAGAAGATGAATGTCCCAGTTCAAATAGGGAGAGTGAATTTGCCCTTCTACCTTTTTGTTTTATTACAGCCCTCAATGGCTTAGGTGATATTCACTCACGTTGGGGAGGGCTATATGCTTTACTCAGTCTACCAATTCAAATACTATTCTCTTCTGGAAGTATGCTCACAGACACACAAATAATGTTTTATCAACTGTCGGGCATCCTTTAGCCCAGTCAAGTTGACACATGAAACTAACCATCACAAGTCTACCCCTTGTCAAATTGGCACCCATACGCATCTCCTTAAACCATACTTAATCTCCAAATAAATG
>NW_007738532.1:5671-7812 GCF_000696425.1 Galeopterus variegatus | reverse complement strand
ATAACTACCTTCTAGTACCCATTCTGTATTCCCTTTGCCTTCAGAAAGCACCTCAACTGGTTGTGGTTCTTTGTGAGGTGACCCAAAGCTTCATTCCTGAAGGATGTGAGCCATTAGTAGGCCTGCCTGGATTGGGTTGTGGTAGTTTTTCATTGACGCTAATCACAGGACTTGGTAATGCTAAGTAATGCCAAAGGACATTACTGGACATACTCTTCCTCACCTTCATTGCAGAGTAGCAGTTCAATTTCTTCTTGGTAGTCTGGATTAGTTACCCCAGCTAACACTGTAACTCCCTTTTTTTGCCTGTTGACTCAAAAGCATGAGGAGCCCAAAGTGGCCAGGTGGCAGCCTTAACTTCCAGTTGAATTAAATCATTATGGTGTCTCCTGGTAGAAGCATTCCACTCTCTGTAACTAAAACCTCTAGGCCAGCAGAGCATAAACTCACGAAACAGGAAAGAACACTTCCATATCTTGGTCCATGTTTCAGCCAACCATCCAGACAAACTTGTTAGAGCCCTTTTTATCTCCCTGGGTTGCACCATTAAGTGCAAAATCTCTGCTTAGTGGATGCACATCAATAATTTCAGCCTGATCCAACTTTATGTTCCCTCCACTGTTATCCCATACCCTTAATATCCATTCCCTCACACTTTCCCTGGGTTTCTATTTATATAAACTAGAAAACTCAAGTATTTTTTCTGGAGTGTAGTGCACCTCTTCATGCGTCACACTTTGTACCTCACCTTTAGGAGCCTGCTGGGACTTGAGTTTAGTTATAAGTCTAGAAGCAAAGAGGTGTGTTGGGTATGGGTTCTGAGGACAATCAGCATTGTCTTGTATGGCAACTACCTCAGAGGAGACAAATACCATTTCCTCAGTCAATGCACAGTTAATCCCCAGAGAGGAAGTTGGAAGGGGATCCTTTTTCTGTTGCTTATAACAGGATACCTGAAATTGGGTAATTTACATGGAAACAAAATTTTTTATTAGTTTAGAGGCCAGGAAGTCCAATGCCAAAGGGGTGCATCTGGTGAGGGCCGCCTTCTTGGTGGGAGCTCTCTGTAGAGTCCAAAGGTGGTGCAGGGTATCACATGTAAGGAAGGCTAGGCAAGAGTGTTGTTGTGCTCTCTTCATAAAGCCACCAGTCCACACCCATGATAACCCATTTATCCATTAGCCCATTAATTCATGAATTAGTTAATCCATTCATGAGGGCAGAGCCCAGGTGATTCAATCACGTCCCAAAGGCCACATTTTTTAAATACCATAGTTGGTTTTCCCACTCTCAACACTATTACAATGGAGATTAAGTTACAGTATGAGTTTTGGTGGAATATTCAAACTATAGTAGAGGGATACCACTGTGGGTAGAGAGGCCATGTCCACTGGGGTTGAGGGGGTAACTTTGGCTGGGTGTGGAGAGGCCAGTTCTGCTGAGTGTGGACAGACCTTTTTCAGTGGCAAAGAAGACTCATCAGGGGCCGGCCCAGTGGCGCACTGGATAAGTGCGCCGCTTGGGAAGCGTGGTGGCGCTCCCNCCCTTGTCAAATTGGCACCCATACGCATCTCCTTAAACCATACTTAATCTCCAAATAAATGAAATCATAAGGTTATAATTCTGCGTAACATGATGCACTTATCTGCTGCACAACCAAAAATGCACTAATCTCTTCCCCAAGGGAGAGGTAAAGTCCTTGAGTGATGTTTACTTTTCTCCTATCACATAACTTTAAAAACTATAATGTAAAATTAGCAATATTTAAATACCAATACAAAGTCAATACATCTTATATGATGAGGGAACAAGAGGAAAGAAAACAAAGATATTATCTTAAAATATGTATATATGCACACAAACAGGAGGAAATACTCATGATAATTATGTTTGCTGTATGTAGTTATTCACATGGTCATGGCTGGTATTCATAACTACCTTCTAGTACCCATTCTGTATTCCCTTTGCCTTCAGAAAGCACCTCAACTGGTCGTGGTTCTTTGTGAGGTGACCCAAAGCTTCATTCCTGAAGGATGTGAGCCATTAGTAGGCCTGCCTGGATTGGGTTGTGGTAGTTTTCCATTGACGCTAATCACAGGACTTGGTAATGCTAAGTAATGCCAAAGGACATTACTGGACAT
>NW_007738532.1:2786-3663 GCF_000696425.1 Galeopterus variegatus | reverse complement strand
GAAAAAAAAAAAAAAAAAAAAAAAAAAAAAAAAAAGAAGACTCATCAGAATTGAGGGGCTCAATGTACTGAACTTCATCAGATCTCCCCACTCATCTCGATCCTAGCTTACAGGATCCCATTCTTTCCCAATCAATGCTCTCACTTTAACAGTAGACACACCACAGGGCTGGGAGTTCAATTTGCTTTGTAATTCATCCAATCACAAGGTGAGGTTCTGTGTTTGGTTTTCAGCAATTTCAGCCCTCCGTCTATAGGAGATAAGGCTCTCCTCCAAGGCATACCTAGAAGTTCTCAGATTACTTTTGCTTCACTGGAGCTAGGAATGCTAATCCCTGAGCTCATTTTTTATGTTCACCATTTCATCCAGCCACATTTGGAGCAAACATTATATTCCTTAGTTTTCTGAAAAATTTTTTAAAGTATCACATAGAGAATCACTTTGCTCCTTGTTTCTTATAAGTAGTTGATTAGAAGTATCAAATGCAGATATTTTGTGTATCTCTATAAACAGTTCACACCAAGGAATATCAGTGCTCTCTTCACTACTGGAAACAGTCATTAGCATCTTTAAATCTAATCAAGTTAGAAAGCCAATTCCAGAGACTTGAGAACCAATTCAGAAAACTTTACTTTTAAAATTCTATTCCTCTAGAACCATTCTTGAAAGGATGACAGGATCCGAGCTGACAGTTCACTGGAGAAGTTCCGCTTTATTTGGGGGGGAAGCATACATTTATATAGAGCCGGGTTCCGGGAGAGGGTGGTTAGTACTGGGGGCAGTAGTTGATTGGCCGGGGGTGGGTAATGATTTCTAATAGGCTGCACCTTGGCGCCAGTGAGATTGTTAGGACCCGGAAGAGAAAAGTGCCATGTTT
>NW_007738532.1:0-835 GCF_000696425.1 Galeopterus variegatus | reverse complement strand
AAGAAAGTTTGGAGGAAGAGTGTTAGACTTTGTGGATTTGAATGGAATAGATCATGGAGAAAATGGAAAAGAGAAGATTTATCATCTGGTGCCGGAGCGGGGTTGCCTATGGTGTCTGGTAGAAGAGGAAGGAGTGAAGCATTTGGGGTGTCAGGATCTTCAGTGGCGGCCATTCGTGCTGCATTGTCTGCCTTGCAATTGCCTTGGGTTATGGGAGAATTGTCTTTTTGATGTGCTTTGCAATGGGAGACCCCTAGCCGTGCGGGTAGCCAAGAGGCTTCAAGGAGCTTGTCTATTAAGGCAGAATTAGTTATGACACTGCATTTTGTATTGAGTAATCCCCTTTCTTTCCAAATTGCTGCATGGGATATGAGTATGTGGAAAACATATTTGGAATCTGAGTATAGGTTAAGGGATTTACCTTCTGCAAGTATACAGGCCCGAGTGGCCGCAGTGAGTTCAGCCTGCTGGTTAGTGGTACCGGATGGTTATGGCTGGGCTTCTACAATTGAGTCTAAAGAAACCACAGCATAGCCTGCATAATGTTTATACCCAATTCTGAATGAGGATCCATCCGTGAACCATGTGTAATCGGCCTCGGGTAGAGGGCCTTCAGAAATGGAGGAGTGACAAGGAATGAAATTTTGGAGAGCTTCTAAATAGTTATGGATTGGGGTGTTGGGTGGATAGGGAATAGGGAGAAGGGTAGCAGGTTTAGAGGTGAGCACGGGAGAAAGGTAATATTTCTAGAAAAGAGGAAAGTAAGCCTAAAAACCTGGATGGGGGAAGGGAGTGTAGAGCCTTGTAGGTGAGGAGGTCTTTTAGATGGTGAGGC
>NW_007738531.1:42845-43333 GCF_000696425.1 Galeopterus variegatus | reverse complement strand
AAAAAATTTATTGAAACTAATGAAAATAATGATACATCATACCAAAACCTGTGGGATACTCAGGTATTAAACGCTAACCTCAGAAGAATGGAAAGTTGGCAACTGAACAACCTAACACTGCACCTTAAAGATCTAGAAAAACAAGAACAATCCAAACCTAAAGTTAGCAGATGGAAAGAAATCATCAAGATCAGAGTAGAACTTAACGAAATTGAAACCCAAAACACAATACAAAAGATCAACGATTCAAAAAGTTGATTTTTTTAAAAGATAAATAAAATTCACAAACCATTAGCATGGCTAACAAAAAAAAGAAGAGAGAAGATTCAAATAACAAAAATTAGAAATGAAAAAGGTGATATTACAACTGATTCATCTAAAATACAAGGAATCATCCGAGACTACTATAAACGACTATACGCCAACAAGTTTGAAAATCTGGAGGAAGTGGATAAATTTCTGGACACACACAAGCTCCCAAAACTGAG
>NW_007738531.1:34292-39457 GCF_000696425.1 Galeopterus variegatus | reverse complement strand
TGTTCTCACTTATTGGTGGGAGCTAAAAATAAATAAATAAATTCACACACACACATACACAATAAAAAAACTGGGGGGGGGGAAGAAGTCTTAACAACTACAATTCCTTGAAGTTGATACGACAAGCAAACAGAAAGGACATTGTTGGGTGGCAGGGGGTGAGGGAGGAGGGAGGGGGGTTTCAGTAATGAGCCACAATAATCAACCTCATTGTATATCGACAAAATAAAATTAATAAAGAAAAAAAAAAAAGAGAGAGAGAGAGGACTGGTGAGTCGCTCTTTCTGGGGTGGCCAGAGAGGTCTTTCAGAGGAGGTGTCATCTGAAGTGAACAGGCAGGTAGGGGTAGGAGGGCTTGGCTGAGGGGTCCAACGTGCAGAAGTGTGGTGGCATGGAAAAGCATGGCGAGATCTCGTCCCCACTGAGATCTTGCTGCGTGCAAGTGACATGCAGAGGCTGTGTGTAAAGACACTGGAGTGGGAGATGGGCTTGGCCCTGAGGGCCTTGTATACCAGCTGCCCACCTGTGGCTTCATCCTGAGGAAGGGAGAAGGGCACTGAGCAGCTGGGACAAGTCATTTCTAGGTTCAGAATACCCACTTTTAGCCCCTTAGTCCGCAGTGTTAGTGTCACCTGACTAGAGGCAGTTCCTGGGCACATCAGGCTGAACTCCTGTTTTCTTCAGGCTCTACAAGCCCATCTGTATCACCCAGAATCCTGTGGTAACAAGTGACAGAAGGAAGCCCATTCAAACCAGTTTAGGTCATGAAGGGTGTTGAGTGTCTTGTGTAATCAACTGTGGGCAGGGGGCAGGGTGGAGCAGCCTCAGAAGGAGCTGGCACTGGGGACTCCCCAGGCCTCTCGTCTCTCCTTGCCTTTGTGGGCCGACTGCCCGCTCTCCTGGGTGGGCTGGGAGTGGGGACTCACAGCTGCAGCAGCTGCCAGGCTCACACCTTCTCAGCTTCCTAGCCAGGGAGGAAAGCACCTCTCACCCTGCAGCTGCAGAGACACAAATCCCAGGGAAGACTCCAGCTGGCTTGCACAGAGACGTGGGCCTGTGCTGTGAGCAATCCCTGAGGACGAGGGGGTCGCAATGAAGCAAGCACCTCTTATTTGGACTCCTGGCCAGAAGGGGGTGTGGGAAGGTGGCCCAAGGGGAGCAGAGCCCCGTACAAGGGTGGAGGAGGGGAGGCATTTGCCAGAAGGGAGGAAGGGTATTGAGTCGACCCAAGCTGGCGTCACTCAGGACCTGTCGTGTCAGCATCTGGGTCTAAATCAAAGGAGAGCCCCGTACAAGGGTGGAGGAGGGGAGGCATTTGCCAGAAGGGAGGAAGGGTATTGAGTCCACCCAAGCTGGCGTCACTCAGGACCTGTCGTGTCAGCATCTGGGTCTAAATCAAAGGCCTTCAACTCACAGTTTACACAAAGCCCTGATAGGTACCAGGGTGAAGTAGAAGAGTCATCAGATCTGGAGTGAGAGCCTGGGAATTTCTCCTCTGTGGGCCTCGGTTTCCCCGCCTGTAAAATGGGGATGGCAGGCTCAGCTTCAGAAGGGTCTCTGTAGGGTCTGTGAGATGACAAACACGGATGCTCTTTACCGAACCCAGATGGCTGTTCATTTGCAAGGCTGTGGCCTCAGGGTCGCCCCCTCCATCAGTCCTGGGATGGAGATGCTCATGGAACAGCCTGGAAGGGCCTCTGCCGTGGGTTAGTGTGATGCATTCATGGCTCGGTGCAGGGCAGGCTGAGGCCTCCGGTGCCTGCTCTGTCAGGGCTGATGCGGCCCCTCGAAGTGAGAGCTGATGTGACAAATTGGCACTGAGGTGGGTGCCTGGCATAAAATGAAACTGCTTATCAGAGAAATAATGCTAAAAGTAAAATAAATTAGACTTTGCACTGACGTCGTAATTTTAAAAATTAATTAAGAATAAAAAGAAGATGCATCTCGAAGGAAGGGAGAAGTCTAATTTCGACAGACAGTAATTAATTCCTTCGTTCAGGGATCCATTAGTGAGCCCAAATTACAAATTGCTCCTTTTACAGGGCCTGAAATCCCCTGGGGGCCTTTGCTAGGCATTGCCGGGTGAGGGCCCATGACAGGGAGGCCACTGCTGGGATGCGTTCAGCTGGGCGGGGGGCACAGACCCTGAGAAAAGTGGAAACTGCAGGGCAATGCCATCCCTTCCCTAGTGGAGCTCCATCCATTTCCTGACCCGAATGATGGGATGCTTGCTCCAGGAGCCCTGGCTGGTCCTCCCTGGCCCTCTAACCTCCTCTGGTGCCCTTCCTCTTGCAGGGAGGACAGTTGGGGGGAGAGACAGTCATGCAGAGTCAGTAGGCACTATTGCTCTGGGGTTAGGATGTAAGACCTGATTTGGGGGTCTAAAAACTGCACATTTACCTTCTGGGACTGGGAGCTTACAGGGAGGGATTTATTTGCACAAGAAGCCTCCAGCTTTCTAGGAAGGCACAGCTGGGACCACAGCCTCTGCTGCTAGAGACACAAAACTGGGGAGATGGGTCGGGGAGAACTGGCATGGTCCTCAGAGAGGATCAGAAGCAAGAAAGGGCAGGGAAGTCTGGAAAATAACACTGCCTGTGGGGAAAGGGGACTTTTCCTTCCCTGTGTGGGTGGTGCTGGCCCCCTTCAGGACCTGGCTTCCTGGGCATGGTCCTGTGAACCAAGAGAGCTGCAGGGCTAAAGGCATCAGTCACGACAATGCATACAAACAGTTAAAGTCTTTTACTGAACAGATGAAAAACTTCAGGCTGAGTGATCAGTAGTGAAAAACTAGAAGTACCTAAAATAGTCAATAACGTGAGCTTGATTAAATAGATTTTGGTACCCTGGAGTATGATGCTGGCCAAAAATAAAATCCTAAAGAATTTTTAGTGGAATGGAGATAGGCTCACAATATAATGTCGGATGGAGAAAGCAGGATGCAATATGTGATAGGATTTCAGGAGTGTTAGTAAAACCGAGTAGAAAAGACTCCTCCAAAATGTTAACAGGGTTTAAATCTGGATTGTGGGATTGTGGGTGACTTTTATTTCCTTCTTTATCTTTCTCTGTTTGCTGCAATAAACAATATTACTTATATTACTTACAATAAAAATATCATAAGAAACAATATTACTTTTATAATAAGAACCACCCCCCATAAAAGTTTACAAAAGGAAGCCAATACCACATGATTTGCAAGTGACACTGTCTTAGTGGAAAGCCATTACCATTCCTCCCACAGTGGTTTTTCTTACTATATCCAAAGGCTCAGATGACCTGAATCATATCCTGCTGCCCTCGAAAATCTCTCTGCTTCTGCATGAGGATGGATGGCATTTGTAAATGTGCCATAGAGTTACAAAAAGAATTAGATAGAAGGGTAAGGTGCCTGGCAGGAAGAGGAAGGAGAGACAGGAGGAGAAAATGACAATTCCAGCTGAGTGACCTGTGACTGCTGAGATTGTCGTTTTCCTGCAGTAGTTGGATGGGCTGCAGCGAGTCATTCACTCTCTCCCCCTCACTGCCAGGGCTCTAAGGCAACATTTATGGGATGGTCGGGTAGAATTAGGGGTGCAATTTGTGGTCAGAGAACAGAATCAGTTTAACTGATAACACAGTCTGAACTAGTCATCATAAAAAATGAAACAGTATAGTTTATGAAGAGCACGTTCCTCAGTTATTCCACCATCTCAACAACTCCATGGGATAGATATTACTATCTCTATTTACATATAGAGGAAGCTAAGGTCAGAGAGGTTAAGAATTTTGTCTAAGTTGCACAGCTCCTGGATGGTGAGATTTGCACTTCAGTCTGGCCATCAAATAAGTTCTGGCCACACCCCTTGTCATCACCCCACCGGGTGACATTCTAGCTGCTAAAACCCATCTGTGGCCTAATCCTGAAAGTCTTAGGGTCATCACATGGGCTGTTGTTCTAACTCCTTTCAATGCTGGTGAACTCCTTTTCCTTCTAGCAGATTCCCTGGGTTAGCACCACACATTAGCACAGTATATGAGCCAAATGGCTTCCCTAGCCATTTTTTTTTTAAAGCAAAAGGTGAATTCACTGGGTAAGATAACAGAATCCGAAAAGTGATACAAGCTCCAGACACATCCAGGGACTCAATAACTTTGTCAGCTCTGAGGTTGCTTCAGTCTGTATATGGACTCGTGCCCAGTAGCAGGAAGATGGACACAGAAAGTCCCGGTTACATTCTCTCGACCTGACCACTCTGGCTGAAAGTCAGCATTTTCCCCAAAAAGGTGGGCCAAAAAGTCCCAGAGAAGACTCTGATTGGCCAGGCTGGATCATGTGACCATCCGTGTGGTCAAAGTGACAGGTCTCCCTACCTTAACCACACAAATGGGTATCTCCAAGGAGAGAAGAGTTTTGTCACCAGACAAAAACAGACGTCTGCCAACAATTGATGATTCAAGTGCAGTTCTATTTCTTGACTCACCTCCTTTAGAAAGTACCTGTTGCCTTCCTGCTAAGAACACTGAGGAACTGAGCATGTTTTACTGTCTTCTACCTTTCCTGTCCCTTATCGAATTTTGTAGTAAAAGGTATTATTCTTAGTTCTTCTACTGATTGCCTTTCTAGGTTTTAATAACGCACTAAGCATGTATTTTTTGATTTATTCCTTTTGGATTATGAATATTGATCTCTGCTATGAAAAATAGAGATCAGCGCACTTACACTTTCTTATGTTTCTCCTGCCTATACCTAATTCTTGTTAAATAATTATTCTTACACTGTCAAGGTTCGTAACATTTATATTCACTCTGTTACCATAATGGTCTTTCATGATTTCTCTACAGGTTGGTTCTAAAATTTTAAACCCAATAAAAATATCATTTATACACTTTAGATTATGGAAGTATTCGCTGCAGAACCAAGAGATGTGATTAAAGCTGTAGAGAAGAGAATGTAAATCTTATGTCACGAACCCCTTCCTGCTCAAAGGGGATGTTCTAACTATCAGGGTCAGCAGATTCTCTTTTAATTTGCTTTGCACTTTCCTTCATTAACTTGTTCTTAGATGTCATTGTTTCCTGTATCTACTCTTTTACTCTTCCTTATACTTTTTTTTTCCTTTTTTTTGTCTTTTTTCGTGACCGGCAACGGATCACAACCCTCAGTGTCGCACCCGTACCGGACC
>NW_007738531.1:26059-33323 GCF_000696425.1 Galeopterus variegatus | reverse complement strand
GCCCGTACCGGACCGGGACCGGCAACGGGATTGCAATCCTCGGTGTTGCCCCCGCACCTCGCTCAGCCAGTGAGTGGGAACCGGTCTGTATGTGGGATCCGAACCCTCGACGGGAGCACCACCGCGCTTCCCAAGCGGCGCACTGTAGCAGTGCACCACTGGGCCGGCCCTACTTTTTTAATGTAAATTTTACCATTTTTTTTTCCTTTTTGTCTTTTTTCGTGACCGGCAACGGATCGCAACCCTCAGTGTTGCGCCCGTACTGGACCGGGACTGGCAACGGGATCGCAACCCTCGGTGCCGTGCCCGCACCTCGCTCAGCCAGTGAGCGGCCGGTCTGTATGTGGGATCCGAACCCTCGGCGGAAGCGCCGCCGCGCTCCTAAGCGGCGCACTGTAGCAGTGCGCCACCGGGCCGGCCCTAAATTTTACCATTTTAATGATTTTAAAGTGTAAAATTCAGTGGCATGAAGTACATTCATAACATTATGCATCCATCACTGATATCTAATTCCAGAACTTCTCTGTTACCCTAAAAGGAAACCTGTGTACCCATGAAGCAGTCACTCCTCATCCCTCCCTCCCCTCAGCCCTTGGAAACTATTCATCTGCTTTCTGTGTCTGAGATTTACTATGAATGAAATCATGCAGTATGTGACCTTCTGTGTCTGGCTTCTCTCAAGTAACAAACTCTTCAAGGTTCATCCATGCTGTAGCATGTATCAGTGCTTCATTCCTTGTTTATAGCTGCATGATAGTCTGTCTTATGGTTCTACCATATTTCATTTGTCCAGTCATTAGTTGATAGACATCTGGGTTGTTTTCACCTTTTGGCTATTGTGAATAGTACTGCTATGAATATTTATATACAAGTATCTGTTTGAGTTCCTGCTTTGGGTGTATATCTAGGGGTGAAACTGTTGGACCATATGGTAATTCAGTGTTTTACTTATTGAGGAACAGCCAAACTGTTTTCCACAATGTACCAGTTTACATTCCTACCAGCAATGTATGAGGGTTCCAATTTCTCCGCATCCCCTATCTTCTTCAACACTGTTATTTTCTATTTTTTAAAAAAATTCTAGCCATCGTATTTGGTGTGAAGTGGTAGTTCTGGCTTTTGTTTGCATTGTCCTTAATGGCTAATGATGCTGAGAATCTTTTCATGTGCTCGTTGGCCATCAGGTATCTTCTTTGGAGAAGTGTCTATTCAAGTCCTTTGCCCATTTTATCATTGAGTTGTTTGTCTTTTTGTTGCCAAAAATGTTTTTTAAATTATTGTTATTATTTTGCTGTAGAAGCTTCTCAATATACATGCTTTTAAATTTTGGTGCAGAAGTGGTAAATATTCTGAGTTCTTGGGAATTGTAAAATATCTTTATTTTGCCCTTCCCCTTGTTTGATAGTTTGGCTTTGTATAGAACCCTGGTCTTACAGTTTTGGAGGAAAAGTCCAGGGAATGCATCTGGTGAGGGTCTTAGTGGTGGTGACAGTGCCACAGGGGTCTTACATGGCAGAAAATGGTGGAGTAGAGACAGACACTAACCTCGTCACTCACTCTTCTTTTAAAGCTCTCCAACCCATACCCATGACCACTATTTATAGTCCATTCACTATGGTATGATCCTACAATCTAATCACCTCGTCAAGGCCCCACCTTTAATTACCATAATAAGATTTCCCACCCTCAGCAGTTACAGGGAGAATTAATCTTCTAATATAAGAACTGTGGGGACACAATTCAATCAATCCACAGCACCAGGGATAAGACCAGTTTTCCTCAAGATTTAGAAGCTGTAGTAGGTTGAATAATGCCTCCCTAAAATATCCAGGTTCTAATCCCTGGAAGCTGTGAATTTTATCTTATATGGCAAAAGGGACTTTGCAGATGTGATTAAGGTCCTTGAGATGGGGAAATTACCCTGGATTATCTAGTTGGGCCCTAAATATAATCATAGGTGTCCTTATAAGAGGGAGGTAGAAGGAGATCTGTCTAGAAGAAGAAGGCAATGTGATTACTGAAGCAAGATGCTCTGCTGCTGGCTTTGAGGACAAAGGAGGAGGCCATGAGCCAAGAAATGTAAGAAATGCAGTTGTAGGGGCCGGCCTGGTGGCGCACTGGAGAGTGTGCCACTTGGGAGCGCAGCGGCGCTCCCACCGAGGGTTCGGATCCCATGTGGAGACCGGTTCCCGCTCACTGGCTGAGCGCGGTGCGGGTGCAACACCGAGGGTTGCGATCCCATTGCTGGTCCCCGGTACAGGCGCGACACCGAGGGTTGTGATCCCGTTACCGGTCAGCAAAAAAGATAAAAAGGAAAAAAAAAAAAAAAAGAAATGCAGTTGTAGAAGCTGGAAGGGGCAAGGAAACAGGAAAACAGATTCTATTCTGGAGCCTCCAGAGGAAATGCAGTCAGACACCTTGATTTCTGTCTAGTGAAACTGATTTCAGACTTCTCACCTCCAGAATTGTAAGAGAATAAGTCTGTGTTGTTTTAAACCACCAGGTTTGGGGTAATTTGTAACAGCAGTCCTAGGAGACTCATACCAAGGACTTGCTCCACGCTTACAGCATCCAGTGGGGTGGGTAACCTCGGTACATTGTGTGTGTTTGCTCTCTGGAAGCCTTTGAAATATTCTATCTTCAGAGTGCCAAAATCTCAACCTCGTGTGGGTCTTTTGCATTGATCCTGAATGGTGTTGGTGCTCTCCTATAGGTGTCCCCACCACCCTAAACGCAGCCCCTTGACAGGTCACCTGATGACGTCCCCACCTTCAGGGCCAGCCCGGCTGTTTGCATCTGTGACTTGGAGCCCAGAGCTTCTCTCAGCCTCCCCGGAAGCCCGGGGGTGACCTCGACAGTCTTGATCTTGCTCTGCTTTTCCTCTGCCAACCCATTGGTGCCTTTTTTTTTTAACTTCAAATATTTAAAAACCGATTCAAAAGTGGAGACCAGCACAATGAACTCCCACATGCCCATGATCCATATCCAACAGTTATCAACATTCTTCTCTATTTGCTTTACTCTCTTTTTTCTCTTTGTTAAACCAGTGCTTCCCCCTACCCTTTAAATCAGTAATTCTCAATATTTATTGTGCTAAGGAATCATCTGGGGATCTTGTTAAATTTCAGCTTCTGATTCCATAGTTCTGGGGTAAGACCCGAGGACGTGCATTTCTAACAAACTCCCAGGTGAAGCCAATGTCCCCTAGGGCTGCCCTTGAGGGACAAATCCCAGATATCAAGTAATTTCACCCCTATGTACTTCAGTATATGCTGCTAAAATACGTAAAATTGGTACACCTGTAAAATAATAAAATATGCAAACATACATTTTCTTGGTTGATGTGTTGTTCTGTCCTTTTTCCTCTACTAAATTATATATGTTCTTTAAAGGCAGGGACTTGCTAGCTCTTTAGCCACATGTGTACCTTAATCATCTGATACGGTGCTTTTTCCCAGTCTTTGTTACTAGAGGACCTTCCTACTGGCCTGAGAACATTAGGAATCACTTGTCTTGCTGAGAACAAAACCTCTGTCCTAATCATTGTCTTGCCAAAGCCCCTGCTTGTTCTGTTCTGATAAGATCTCAAGCATGCTTGCAAAATAGGGAGGGGTCAGATGGCTGTCTTCTCATGGTCTCCTCTCATGGCAGAGAGACAGAGAGGTCTCTGGTCTCTTCCTCTTCTTATAAGGACACTAATCTCATCATGGGGACCTCATCCTCAGGAACTTACCTAAATTAGTTACCTCCCAAAGTCTTCACATCCAAATACCATCCATTGGGAATTAGGGCTTCAACATATAAATTTAAGGGGACACAAACATTCAGTCCACAACATGCACCAACAAAAAACAAATTTCAAATTTCTCTGGACCAGTGGGTAGCCAGAGCTCCTGATGGTGGATGACGTCCAGAATCAAGCAAGAACAGTGAGTCAGAGAAGACCTGTGACCAAGTGGCAGGTGTGGCCCGTCTCCAGCACTCTGAGCAGTGCTTGGGGAATAATGAGGCTTAGTAAATATTTGATGAATAAATCTATATTTTGCATTCTTCTTGAAGAAATGGTTTAGGGCTTGTGAAAAAATATTGCCAAATAAGCGAATGAGAATATTGTTCAATGTTCAGAAGATGGCTCGACCTCTGAAAAGTGTTTTCTCTGGATCCATAAGAAAATTTTGGAATTACATGCGGACCCTTACCAAAATGCCAGGAAGAAGAGACTTTTATAAAATTAGAGCAGAAAGCCATAAGGAGAGAAGAGCCGAGATAAACAGATACTTTGATAAAATATATAGAGAGATGGCTGAGATAAGGGAGATCTGCAAGGGATCTAAAAGGCAATAGAATCACTACAGTGGTAAGCATTGATGGTGGAACTGACTTTTGGAAAATCAAATTCAGCGATGTGGAGGACAATCTCAACAAGCCCCCTTTTGAAGGAAGACTAAAAGGATAAAGACAAAAACGATGGGGGCAGTAATATTGTAAGGATTAATTTTAAGCGTCAACTTGAGTAGATTAAGGAATACATAGAAACCTGGCAAAGCATTATTTTTGGGTGTGTCTATGAGGGTGTTTCCAAAAGAGATTAGCATGTGGGCCTCAGGCAGGCACCATCTTACAATGTTGGTGGTGCAGGGGACCAGGTAGATCCTCAGGCCAGGCCCTTGTGTCACACATACAAGGCCCCCTGGAACCGCAGGCCTAGCCAGGGGGACCCTAGGGCATGTGCTGTAGTGGGCTGATGGACATAAAAGCCTTTGCTTTTGGAGAGGAGTGAGTTCCTATCTTTGTGTCTACTGAGAGAGGATGGGGAGGCCAGGGTCATGGTGGTGACAACATACGGCATGGCCCCAGCCTGGCCTCGTGGATGGTATGGATGGCAGCACCACATATGGGTTAAGGGTGTGAGCCCTGGTGCTGCCACTTCACGAATTTCCTTAGCCTCACTGTGTCTCAGTTTCCTCATCTGTGAAATGGGGATCATAGCAGTCCTTCCTTACATGATCATTAGAGGATTAAATGAAATAACCATGCAAAGCCCTTAGAACTGTGCATAGGTTAGAACTCAGCGTTAGCTGTTAGTAGCCGTGGCTGTTTGGAGATCTTTCTGGAGATGCGTTAGCTCCGAAAGCTGCAGGAACAGTCTTCAGGAGGAATTGTGTGAAATTCTGGACCTAAGCAGTGTTGCTTCAGGCCCCAGAGATGCTGTATGCTTTGGAATTGGGAAGGGGGGCGAGGCACCATATATACTCTCCGGGAGCATAGAGAAGCAGCATTCTGAAACAGAGTGAACCCGCAGGGAACACTTACTCTCTGCAAGGGCTTTGTAAACTCTCTTATTTAATCTTCACAAGAACCTCAGGATATTGTGTTATTGCTGGAGACCCATTTTACAGATTGAGAAACTTTGGAAACCTGATCATCAGCGGGGGCACCAGAATGCAACTGTCCAACTCTGTAGCCTGTGCCTCAGGCATTAGCACTCAAAATCCTTGATCTCATTTCATATTCTCAAGGGTCGTGGCCACTGGTGTGATACTACTCATTTACTGTTGGGAAAACCAAATCCAGAGTTGTCCGACTTCCTTCTGCCTGTGACCAGGATTTGGCTCCAGCTTTTTCTTCCATGTCAGGTGGCCACGAGGAAGGGAGGTGAGAGGAAGGGAGGTGATATTCTTGCAGGTTCTTCCTTCCCACCCTGCCTGGGGATCCAGAAACCTGACCCAGAAATTTGGCTCCAGCTTTTTCTTCCATGTCAGGTGGCCACGAGGAAGGGAGGTGAGAGGAAGGGTGGTGATATTCTTGCAGGTTCTTCCTTCCCACCCTGCCTGGGGATCCAGAAACCTGACCCAGAAGTGACAGAAGCCCCAATAATGCTGCCAAGTCATTTACTTCGATGAGCATTAGCCCTATTTAACGCTGGCCCAGGGATCATAGCTGTAGCAACAGAGCTCCATTACTCACTGTCTTTTGAAATTTAATGACCTATGAATGATAACAGATAATTTGCAAATTTGACATAATCGGTGTTGGCCAATTTTCATTCAATTATTTGTTAATAAACGCCAGGACCCCTGGCTGGAGTTTTATGCTTCCAAATTTGAAATGAAAAGCTGGGAGGCTAAATAGATCAGAATACCTGCCTCTTCTCTCGTTGAATATTTAGAAAGACTTTTATTTTGGCAGGGCCAGGTAACACCCAAGGTTTACTTGGTGTTCATTTGCATTGTGAATTTTTTTAAATAGTAATTATCTGCAAAAGGTCAAATATTTGCTTTATCTATATAATTCAATTTCCCAAAGGCCTTTAGGATTCAAATTAACGCTCTTGTAATATCTTCATTGAAAAAGAAGATTAATTATGCTTACATGGAACCTAATTTGGCTTATCAGACCTTTAATGTGGCTGTGATCATGAGTGCATTTAAATTTAGGATTACGCGGGTGATCCTGTTCTCTTATTTGGGAGACTTTTAATATTTGTCATTATTTTTATGCACATCATTTTTCCCTCCTGCTCGGGAAAATTAAAATGTCGGTTCTGAAAGAAATAAACATTATGTATTGACATTGGTAATTATGTTTTGGTATTTAAGGATGCATAAAAAACTGCACACAGGGCCTCAAATATAAATTTGCAGTTAATGCCCTCAGACAGAAACTAGAGCTCTTCTACCCGACTCACTAAATTGGGAGGATGCTGTCTCTGGAGGTGCTGTCCTGCATAGTCAGGGGTAGGACCTGGGCACATATCGTTTGGCAGTGCTCAAACATGCTTAAAGGTTTGAGGGGCCCCAGAAACTCTGGATTTAGGGTCAGGAGTCCTGGGGTTTCTCTTTGTCACTTCAGTGCAATCACAAAAGTGATCAGAGACCCCTTCTGAGCCTCAGGTTCCTATCTGTGAACCGTAACAATTTGTTTAGGTTCTTTCTCAGTGGATGGGCAGTTCCTCAATGATGGGGCCATATCTTATTTAGGCTTAAATATCTTGGTCTGTCAGCATAGTGTCTGTTACATGTGGGCTATGTATAGGGCTTCAATCCCTAGCAAGGGCAGGAGGTCTTGGAGATTATGGGGATTGTGAGTCTGAGGTTGGCTTTGTGTTAGTTAGCTATTGCTGCATAACAAATCATACCAAAACTTAGTGGCTTAATATAAGAGCTGTTTATTATTTTTCAAGAGTCCACAGATCATCTGTGCTGCTCTGCTGATCTGAGATGGATTGGCTAATCTTGGCTGGGCTCGTTCATGGATCTTAGAT
>NW_007738531.1:24376-25436 GCF_000696425.1 Galeopterus variegatus | reverse complement strand
TTTTCAAGAGTCCACAGATCATCTGTGCTGCTCTGCTGATCTGAGATGGATTGGCTAATCTTGGCTGGGCTCGTTCATGGATCTTAGATCAGCTGGCAGATGGGCTGGGGGCTGGATGGTCTAGGATGGCCGTGGGTTGAATGCTCCATGTGCTTTCTGAGTCTCTGAGAGACTAGCCTGGACTTGTTCTTATGGCTCAATGGGGGCTTGAGGGAGGAAGCAGAAACATACAAATCCTTTTTCAAAATTCTGCTTGCATCTGGTTTGCTATTGTCTCATTGGCTAAAGTGATATGGCCACACCCAGAATCAGTATGGGAGGGGCCTACCAAAGGGCAGGATATAGGGAGGCACCAAAACTTGGAGCCACCAATGCAATTAATTAACCTCAGCCTTCATCATGGCCCTGCCACTTACTAGCTATGAGAATAGAGGCATGGGATTTAAAACTCCAAGTCTCAGTTTCTTTGTATGTCAAATCTGACAGAATTGTGGCAAATTTCAAATGAGATAAATACATTTTAAGTATTTGGCACCCGGTACATGGTGGCTGCCCAGGACTGCTTACCTGGGGGCAAAGGTTCATGTCCAAAGATGAGCATTGCAGGTTTGTTTATAAGAAAAATCAGAAACCACCTAAATGCCCATTAGAAGGGGCCTGGTTAAATAAATCATGGTACACCCATTTAATAAAATACTTTTTAGCTGTTAGGTCAATAGAGCAATATACTGTCATGGAAGGATCCCATTATGTGCGGAGTACCTCGCATCCTTAATCAATCAAACTTGAAAGGTAGGTGGGATCGCCTACTTTCTAGGTGAGGAAATTGAGGCTCAGAGTAGGAAAGTAACTTGGCTCAGCTGACAGCTTCCTGTGCAGGGCTGACCTGCACTACGTGTCATGGACTGTCAGACACCCACCTCCTTGGGGTTTGTAAATCAGAGTTTCCCCATGCCTGGCCACTCCACCACTAGAAGTGCTAGAAGGGCTTTTGTTCCAAATACAGATTCCTGAGATCCACTCCACATCCAATGAACCATTCCTTTCTGGGGTGGGGACC
>NW_007738531.1:22016-23164 GCF_000696425.1 Galeopterus variegatus | reverse complement strand
CCCCAGCTGGTGGAGTGCAGATGGCAGGTTTCCATGGCTCATTTCTCTGCCAGGCACCTGGAGGCTGATGCCCATGTGGAGCTGTGGGTGCGATTATTGGCCACACCCACCCACTTTCCACTTGCTGTGGGGGGGATCCCCAGATGATCCCAAAGATCCAGCCCAGAACACAGGGGTGAGAAACTGTCACAACTGGGCCACTTCCTCCTCCTGCCCTTCCCGGCCGCTGGGACTCTGAGAGCTCTTTTCCCTCCTCTTCTCTTCTGTTTAGTTTGTTGCTTCTTAGCTTTGATTAGTGACTTTCAGGGAAACGACAAAGGCTGGCTGTAATCAGAGTGCTTCAAGCCATCTACGATGCGAGGGATGTGAGTGCCAGAGAAGGCTCCACCTGCACTATGGATGGCCTTCAGGGCTGGGGGTGGGGGAGCCAGCTGCTTGGGAAGGTGGGGCTGGGAACAGCCACCGGTCTGGTGGGAGGCCCTGCAGGCCTGGGGATGTCTCCTGTGCCCTCCAAAACCTCAGAGGGACACTGCTGCCACCCTTGCCTCTGCCTTAGGATGAGGAAGCTGAGATGCTGCCTCTTGGTTTCTTCCCCAGAATGAGAAACACTGTGATGCCAACTCCCTTCTCTCCACTGTCTCTAGCCACTCTCTTTTCTCCATTCTGGCTCCCTGGGATTTGTTCACAGTTTTATTTATTTTCATAACAGCTTTATTGAGATGTAATTCACCCATTTATAGTGAACAATTCAATGGTACAATTGACCCACTCATAGTGAGCAATTCAATGCTACGATTGAATGGTATTCACAGAGTTGTGCAACCATCACCCCATCAGTATTCAGACATTTTCATCTCCCCAAGAAAACCTGATGCCCTTTAGCTATTACCCTCCAACCCCCCAGTCCACCCAGCCCTAGGCCACCCCTAATCTATTTTCTGTCTCTATAGATTTGTTTATTCTGGAAATTTCATATAAATGAAGTCATGCAATATGTGGTCTTTGGTTACTGGCCTCTTTGACTCAGTAGAATGTTTTCGAGGTTCATCCATGTTGCAGTGTGTATCAGTACTTCATTCCTTTTTATGGTGAAATAATATTTCATTATTTTGATGAATGGATAAATATGCCATCATTTATTTTATTTT
>NW_007738531.1:16328-21010 GCF_000696425.1 Galeopterus variegatus | reverse complement strand
AATCACTTTCAAAACAGAGATTAAAAACAAAATAAGAGACCATTTGTAAGAATTTTTTGTAAGAAGAGTATCACACAAATGAGAAAGAAAATGATTGCAGCAGGAATTCCGTGGCTGCTTGCCTTATAATTAACAAAGATGAGAAAGAATCTAAATGCATAGAAATAGGGATCTGGCTAAATAAGTTATGGTAATCTATATTATAGAATAACGTGCAGTTGTGTGTATTTATATTCATTGACATGAAAAACTATTCATGATATATAGTTGAGTCAATTATACAATCTCATTTTTATAAAATTATACTTTCATTTCATGCCTATTGGAAAGGATGTTCACTAAAATGTTCATGTGAACACTCATCTCTGAGGGGTGGAATTTCAAGTGGTATGTGTGTTTTTATTTTTTGGAAAAAGAGTAAGAAAATTGAGGCTAGGAGTAAACAAGTGTCATAAGAGTAGTTTATTCTCCAAATGTATACCAGGAAGTTGTCTGCATTTGTGGAAAGGACCCCCACATTGTTTCTTCTTAATGGGCACTGGGAAACCGATAGGGCTCAATGATCAAATTTATACTTAGCTCTGAGCTCCCCAGCAGCCAAAGCAAGGAGGGAAAGGAGCATCTACATCTTACTTGTTGCCCAGAGGAGCCATTGCTATTCCTGAGACTGGCTAAGAAAACCACTCCTCCTGGGTGTCAGGGAGAGGCCCCTCCCAGCTGTGATAAATAACGTCCTCCACAACATGCTCTTGGTGAACTCAACAGTGAGTATCCAGGAGGTTCTTGAACACTAGTCACGGTGCTCCCCCTCATGAGGGCACTGGAGTGAGCCTATGAGGTATGAATGAAGCAGGATAGGGGAGTTGCTTTCTACTGCCAGCTGCCCATCGGACCTCAGCAGGCTGCCCTGCAGGGAGGGAAGGGAAGGAGCTCTCGTGGGCACCTCCTCTGAGCCAGACACCCACCTTTCGCTCATCCTCATGAGAGGTCTGCCTGATGGGGCTCATCACGCCCATTTTGCAGCTGAGAAAACTGAGAGGAGACATTAGTTGCTGGAGCTCAACTAGCTGCAGAATGGCAGACAGGAAAGTCTTGCCAGGTCTTGTTGCCCCAAAGCCAGGGCTCTGGGACCCTACACCCAGCTCAGCTTGGTGAGGTGGAGCCCTGGCCCCCAAGCAGCCCTTTGGAAGGCCTTGGAACACTCTGGCTCTGGTCCTGGAAGCTGGCCTGGCTCTTCTCCCGTCATTCTGCATACTTAGTCTCGTGTGGCCTTGGACGAGTTACTTAAAGTCTTTGGGCCTCAGCTTCCTCATCTGGGAAATGGGGGTAATAGAAGGCCCTCCTTCATTGGCTTCTGGTGAGGAGGAAAGGAGTTAATAACCACGCAAGGTGCTGACGGCAGGGCCTGGTGCACAGTAAACACTCCCTGGTCTTCCTGTGTCTGGTTTGGTCTCCGTCCACACACCTTCCTGTCTGCAGCCAAAATGCATCTCTGAGGATTCCAGCTCCCTTTCCCTAATGCCCACTCTGATTAGTGGGATGTCTGTGCCTTTGGGCCCAGCTGGCCTTCCCATGTCCCCTCTCCCTACACCATCCCTCACCTTCTCTGCTCCAGCTAGACCGCCTTCCTTCCAGTTCCTCAGCTCAGCCTCTCTCTCTCTCACCTCCCCAGGCTGTGCCTCTGCTTGGAGCTCTCTCCTTCCTGCCTTCTCCTGGCTGGTGCCTCCTAATCTTTCAGGTTATGGCTTAGATACCACCTCCTCCAGGAAGGCTCCCCTGATCCCCAGCCCTCCACTGCACTCCCACAGCGCTCCTGAGTGGCTCGGTCATTGCCCGCTCTCTTTTAGCATCTCCCGGGACTGCAAAGGCAGGTGCCCACAGCCTGTCCATGACTCACACAGTGCCTGCCACACAGGGGCCAGTTGGGTGTTTGATGAATGGCTAGACAAAGAGCGGGCTTGATGGAGAAGGCCAGGCTGGGCTGGTGACATGCTCATGTGAGTGGCAGGCTTGGAATGAGAGCTGATGGCGTCATGCAGTCACGTGCGAGGCCCGGCACATGCACCGGTTCCTCCAGTGGCAGGCTTGACTGTCGTCCCCATTTGACAGTGGAGTAAACCAAGGTACAGCCATCAAGTCATCTGATCAAGGTTACCAGCTAGTGTGAAGTGAGCTGGGACTTATACCCAGGGTGCCTGACTTCAGATCATGGACACCAACCACTGTGCCCCATGTTCCCAGGCTGCACGTGGACGGACCAATATGCTGTCCTAAAAATCAAGGGGAGAAGAGGTTGTGGGGGTCAGATTGGTA
Source organism: Galeopterus variegatus (assembly GCF_000696425.1). Taxonomy (NCBI): domain Eukaryota; kingdom Metazoa; phylum Chordata; class Mammalia; order Dermoptera; family Cynocephalidae; genus Galeopterus; species Galeopterus variegatus. The sequence goes on along the minus strand of NW_007738531.1, from coordinate 18,697 downwards.
TTTTAGAAAGTTGTCTTTGATGCCTGTGGTGTAGATAACAGACCCACAATGGAACTCACACCTGCACACACACCTTATAGCATATGCACATGCATTTCTATATAAGCACCTCCAAATGGGCAAATGTAACCCCAACATTGGAATGCTGAGACAGAGTGTACCCAAGAAAAATATGCAAAATCACCCACAGAGCCTTGAAAGGCAAATGCACAGTATAATCCATGACATGCACACAGTCATGCATGTATGTATAGGAATGTGTGTGCCCACCACACACACACACACACGCCAGAAATTTGCAAATGGAGAGAAAACTCTCAGCAGTGAAGTTTAAAGGGTCTGAGGGATGGGTGAAGGAAGCCTGTCTCTGAGGTGTCCCATTACTGTCCCCATGGTGGGTGTTATGGTCATTGGCCTGGGTCCTCACACTGGCATATTTTATTCTTCCATCCCACTGACACTTGATGCCAGCAAGTCTCATGAGGATGGGATGTAACAGCCAGCAGAAAGGCAGAGGCTGGGGAAGCAGGTATGCTCATCATTCCAGGCTCTGGGCACTAATAGCTCCTACTTCTGTGGCTCATGGCCCAGAAAATGCCCTCCTTCAGCATGTCCCCATAGCCCCCCCCACATTTTGGGGTACAAATCAGGCTGGTGGAGACCTGCTCACTGATATTGTGGGATTGCCGTCTCTGCATGGGAAATGGTTCGCACAGGCACGTGGCACGACAGCTGGCAGAGGCTGGGAGGTGTGGCAGGGCCAGGCGCAGGGGCTGGGCTAGGGAGGGTTGATGTGTGGGCCCTCTCGGCCTCTGTGATCTGAAGGTATCTGAGGCACTCTCGTCTTTACAGGCCTTTACACTTGAAGCATTGAGTGGGGCTTTCCTTTGCTGAAGAAAGTCCAGAGACAGGGATTTTGTCACCTGGAACACCTGCCCCACCCCCTTTCCACTTCCTCCCTATCTGCAGTCTCCCTCTCACCCCCATTTCCTCTGCATCCTGAAGTCAGAGGAGTGTTTCTGGGACAATAATCTGACCATGTCACCTCTGGCTTCCCACTGTGCTCATGTTTGGAGTCCTCGGCATGACCTGGCTCCTCCTGCCTTGCTAACCTTGCCCTCCCAACCTGGGCCCCAGCCACGCTGGGCTCTCAGGCCTCTCCCACCCTGGGGCCTTTGTGCATGGATACACGCAGCAATCCTCATGTTCTTCTCTCAGCCAGCTCACTTTGGTCCTTCAAGCCCCACTTCAGATGTCACCTCCTCCAGGAAGCCTTCCCTCACCCTCATGACTGGGTCCAGGGCCCTACTATGGTGCCGACCTCCATCCCAGCCCTCATCAACCTGGACTGTAATCCCCATGAGACTGTCTCCTTCATTAGTGGGAGGCTCTTTGGGAGCATCTCGGTGGCACCAGCATCCAACACAGAGTTGGACCTCAGTGTTCCGGGCTCGACTTTGCCATTCGTGGCTCTAATGGCTACTCTCAGTTATTCGACACTGATGTGTGAAACAAAACCTCTGTGTGACACAAGACAAAGCATGGTACAAGCCACCATAACGTGAGGCAACACAGGCCCATACCTGTGGTCTCCAAAGCTCTCCATCATCTCATTATATCTCAATACCTGCCTTGGAGCCAGGCTGGGCTGGAGTTATTTCCTCTACTCTATATCTGAGAAAACTGACACTCCAAGAGGGGAAGTGACTTGTCACACACCTGGGAAGAGGCAGGAGCTGGTGCAAACACAGATCGCTGGCCTCCTACTGTCAGGAGCAAGAGTGATCGGGGAAGCCTTCTCCAGGAGACAGCACTTCTGCTGTGCTTCCAAGTCTGGGCGGGACTTGGAAGAGGAGATGGGGCCTGTCCTCGGGTGGAGGGCACAGCCTGAGCAACGGCACGGCGTGGCGAGCCATGGGGTGTGGGAGCAGTTCTGCGTTCCTGGCCCTGCTGAGCCTGTTGAGAAGCTAGAGAGGTAGGTTGGGACTAGATCCTGGGGAGTCCTGGAAGCCAGACCAAGGACTGAACTTAATCCTGTAGGCTACAGGGAGCAGGTAAAGGCCTTTGAGCAGGAGAGAGGCTTTATTTCAAAGGAGGATGAATCTGGGGGCCGGGAGGCATTGAGAAGGCTGTAGCAATGTCTGGCTGGAGATGGTGGTGTGCCGGCAGGTGACAGTGGGCTGGGAGGGAGAACGTGCTACTTTTGTCCTCTGATCTTGGTGACAGTTCTCCAGGATGCCGCTAGATTTGCCCAGTGGTCTCTGCCTCAGAGGGGGCAGCTGGAGGATAGCCCTTCCTGAGGGGTCCGGGGCCGCTGTCAGAAGGACCCAATTTAGAAGGTGGGGTGGGTGTGAGGAGTGTGGGGGGGG
>NW_007738531.1:13092-15641 GCF_000696425.1 Galeopterus variegatus | reverse complement strand
GCTGGAGGATAGCCCTTCCTGAGGGGTCCGGGGCCGCTGTCAGAAGGACCCAATTTAGAAGGTGGGGTGGGTGTGAGGAGTGTGGGGGGGGATGCTCGAGGTGGGAGCAGGGTGGCGCCTCTGACTTCCACAGGGGGTCAGTGTAACATTAAAGTTCCTCCCGACTGCGGTGCCTGCACAGCCCTGATGGAGGCCCTTGGGTTCAGGAATTGGGGTCAGCTGATTATATTTGGAAGCCCTGGTGGGCAGGTGCAAGGCCAGGAGGGCTGGGGGATTTGCAGTCACTTGAGAATCAATTTTTTATTTTATTTTTTTAGTTTTAGAAGAAACTTACTGAGAAAGCCATGGGGAATGATTTGTAAACACATGTCTAAAGTCGAGAGGACAGATCTCCTTTCCTAAAGCCCCCATGGGCTTGAAGCCACCCTTGTAGAGCCTCCTCTAACTCTGCCTGCTGTCACCTGGGAAGGTGGATTCCCCCTAGAGGGCATTTCTCTGCAAATGACAGATTGCAGGGCCCTCGGAGGTGTGAAAGATGACCTCGATCTCTGATGTCCTGCACATTTTGCAGCTTTTGGCTTGGTTGTTGAGAAGGATGAGAAACAGAGACTGGAGAGGGTGGTCTTTTTTGCCCAAGGCCTTGTAGTGAGTTAGTGGTAAATCCAGGCTAGAATCTTGGTCTACTAACTCCCACTGGCTCTCTGATTTCAGTGGAACCAGCCTAGGATGATACTGTCATCTTTAGCAAGGAATGCTAAGATTTACATAACCGTTTGTCCTTCACAGAGTGGCTCCCGTCCACTTCCTCAGCTGCCACTCAGCAAACTTCCAAGGACGGATGCTGCTCTCATCATTTCACAGGTGAAGAAGCAGGCCAAGAAAAGGTGGAGGGGCTCCCCAGAAGGTGGAGGCCAGGTCTCCTGACCCCAAGCATGGAGTTCTCTAGAATATGCTCGTGGTTTCCAAACTCTAGCCTATATCAGATCTCTTGGAGGAGCTGGTTTGAAATGCAGGTTCCTGAGCCACACCTCCAGGGATTCCTCTTCACCAGGTTTGGGGTAGGTCCAGGGGCTCTACTTTCTATACCAACTCCTCAAGGAATTGTGAAGTGGGTCCTTGGCAGATCGCACTTGGAGATGACTTGTGGCCTAGCCCAGTGCTGCTCAGATTTTACTATGCACACCCATCAAGTACGCATCGTGTTCAAATGCCCATTCAGATTCAGTAGATCTGGGGCAGGGCCTGAGAATCCATGTTGTTTCTAGCAAGCTCCCAGGTAATGCTGATGCCGCTGGATCATGCACCACTCTCTGAGTGTTGACTGTGTTTGGGACCATACTCTTATGCCCTGGGGCACTCATCAGTAGTAAATAAGTTGCAACACGGGAAGACATACATTCTGCTGTCTTCTTTTGAGGGAGGCTAATTTTTGGTGTCATTTCACTTTCTGAAATTTCCTCGGACCCTCAAATCTAACCACCAACTCCTCCTCTGTATTCCCCCAAAGTAGAAGAAAAAAAGGCATAACTCTCACCAGACCCCNCACTCATCAGTAGTAAATAAGTTGCAACACGGGAAGACATACATTCTGCTGTCTTCTTTTGGGGGAGGCTAATTTTTGGTGTCATTTCACTTTCTGAAATTTCCTCGGACCCTCAAATCTAACCACTAACTCCTCCTCTGTATTCCCCCAAAGTAGAAGAAAAAAAGGCATAACTCTCACCAGACCCCATTGCTTAGAGGAATCCTGCAAAGCTATTGTTGGCAAATTCTTTACTTGGTGTCCCAGGAGCATAGGGAGGGACAGGAACTGTTGAATGCATTAGGAGACTTAGGTGACCCTAACTCCCCAAAGACACTGTCCTATGTCTCTTTTTCATACCTTCCCAATATTACTTCTAACCCCTCCTGAATCTTGTGTTATGTTAATAGTTCCCTAAGTATTTTTAATTAGGTTTTCCAAGCAAAAGAAAGTTTCCAAAGTTAATTAAAAGTTGCCTCACTGTAATTGTATAAAAGCAGCTTTTGCTTCTGAAAATTAAATTATTATAATTAAACTCCTCTATCCGTTTAAAGATTTCAGTGGAATGTTTATTATTCGTTTATTATGAAGAGACCTTTGGAGGGATGCTGCTTCCACAGCCAGGAATCAGTCCAGCCAGCGCTGTCACCAACTCAACGTTTCCCTCGCTTCAGTGATTTCTTGCCTCTGGGAAGGAAAGATCAAATCCTACGTGAGCTTTGGTGGTTACGTGAAATTCAGGCTTTGAGCTTGTCCCCAGGTTCTGGCTCACTCTGTATGGCAGATTATGTCATTACTCACTTACACTTCCTGATCCTCCCCGCCCCACCTATTTTCATCAGGCTTGGTCACATGATTTCCTCCGGTCAATGAAACGTGGAGAGAAGTGATACGTTTCACTTGTGAGCAGAAACTGTAGGAGCCAGTACATGGCTTGCCATGATCTTCTCTGTTGTCTCTGCCATTAAGACTGACAATGTCCCAGACGGACAGAGGCTCCATCACCTGGGACTGGCAGAGAAGACAA
>NW_007738531.1:10451-12599 GCF_000696425.1 Galeopterus variegatus | reverse complement strand
AAGACTGACAATGTCCCAGACGGACAGAGGCTCCATCACCTGGGACTGGCAGAGAAGACAACGTGGAGCAGAGTCACGGCTCACCTGTCCCGGCCATGCAGCGTGAGAGAGAAATGAACCCTCGTAGTTGTGTGTTCCTGCAGCTGAACCTGGCCTTTCCCTGACTCGCACACTGTTGTTTGTGGCTGATGCACAGAGTTTCTTCTTCGTGTCTGGAGGGTTGTGTTTAAGTATTATTGGAAGCTGAACAATTGAAAAACTCTATCCCCACTTTGGCTTCAAGGCCTTCAACACCTAACCCTCAGGTATCTTTCAGCCACACTTCCTGCCTCTTTCTGGACTTTTTGACCTATACTTAGCTCTCTCTACACTTCTATGTGGTCTAAACCAGAGCTTCACAAACTCAAGAGCTCATAAATACATCTCTATTCCTCAGCATTAAAAGCTAAATGCTGTTACTTTAGTTGATGACTTAATGAGGCCAACCAGATCAAAGGACACCATGGACACCGAAACAAGGTGGCCATCCAGATGATCTGGGAAATACAGTTAAAATATATGTAATAAAGTTAAAATTATTAAAATATAATTTTAGAGGATTGTTATACAAATGAATTACTGACAAAATTAAATTGAATTAAAATATCATTGTAAGGACTTACAGACCCTCAAGAATCCATCTGGGGACCTCTGCCTTGAGAAAGAGTGTGTGAACCATGTTGTCATGTATTTATCTATGCCCTGACATTCTCACATTGGTGGGGAATTGGTGCATTTTTCTCCTTCTATAGAGCTTCTTTCCATTTTCATATGTCCGAATCCTCTTTCTAAGCCTTCCTCAAATATCACCTCCTCCTGGAAGTCTTCCCTGATCCTCTTGGCAGGAATTTTCTCTTCCTGCAGTCCCATGACACTTGCTTTGCTTTTTCTGTTATAGCGTCTCTAACCTCTCTTATCCTTACTATTTACATACTTTGTATATCAGTTAGCATAGGCTAGATTTTGCTTCAGTAACTGACCAGCCCCCAATCCTTAGTGACTTATAACCACTTACTTATTTCTTGCTCACTATGTAACCATCACAGATCAGCTCAACTCTGTCCCAGGTCACTTCTGTTGAGATCCGGATAAAGAAGAGGCCCCTATCTGGGCCTGTGCTGGTCTCCTGGCAGGAGGAAAAGCAAGTTACACCATGGCCTTTATAGCTTATGATTGGAAGAGGCAAGTGTCACATCTGCTCATGTTTCATTGACCAAAGCCAGTCACATGGCCAAGCCTGGTGGCAGGGGAGCACAATAGAGAATCTTCCCCCAGGGAGGATCTATGACTATTTTGAAAGATCACACAGCTGCCACAATCATCCCTCTTGGTCACAATCTTCCACCTTCTTTCTTTTTGAATTCACTCCTTCCCTAAGGGACATAAGTTTTAAGTCTCTCCAATTATAGCATCATAGGGCTGGCCCGTAGCTCACTCGGGAGAGTGCGGTGCTGATAACACCAAGGTCACGGGTTCGGATCCTATATAGGGATGGCTGGTTGGCTCAATGGCTGAAAGTGGTGCTGACAATTATAGCATCATGCTCCAAGTCCAGGGTCGTGAGATGGCCTCTATACACAGGTCTGATGTGGACCTCTTGATCTGGTGACCTATGAGCTAAAAACAAGCTTTCTGTTCGTAACACCCCTAATATATGATGATTGATCAGAGACAGGATAATCACAATAAACTCTCCTCTTCAGAAAGGGAGAGCATGTGGCACCCGGCAGTCACTGGTCCCTAGGAATTCTCCTTTTTGCTGAGCAGATGTCATGAGGGCTCATTACCTTCAGGAGGGGCAATGTTCCTTGACTGAGGCTGTGGCTTGTGCCCTGGGAATAGCTCCCCATCCAGTGTTCTCAATGGCTTTCTACTTCCTGGGAGGTCTTTCCCTTTTCGTTACTCTCTTTGGCTACATTTGAAAAAGGCAATGGGAAATATTATTTTCATCGGACCATGGAAGGTTGGTTTCCTGTGGGTTATTTTCCATCTTGACGGTGTCTTTTCGTATAGGTTGGTGGCTCCATTGCTAGCACCATTGTCTCAAAATTTTAGTTAGCCCTATGTACCATTAGCCATGCCTACAGTTTATTTAGACACATCTCTCTC
>NW_007738531.1:6770-9938 GCF_000696425.1 Galeopterus variegatus | reverse complement strand
AAATTAATTTGGTGTATTTTCTGCCTTCCAAATTATTGTAAAAAAATGGTTTTACCAAACATTCCACACCATATATCATTGGTACCTTCTTTCCAGCCTCCAGTGAGTTTTCCTGCTGCCCCATTTAGCTTGAAAGCTAATGCCATATATTTTTATTGTTATTATTATTTTTGTCATTACTCCACTTCTAGTGCCAATTTCTATCAGTCAGGATAGGCTAGGTAATGCCTCAGCAATAAACAATATCCAAAGTGCAGTGTTTCATAATAAAGGTTAATTTTTTTTCCTTTTTGTCTTTTTTTCGTGACCGGTAACGGGATCGCAACCCTCAGTGTCGCGCCCGTACCGCGACCGGCAATGGGGTCGCAACCCTCGGTGTCGCGCCTGCACCACGCTCAACCAGTGAGTGGACCAGTCTCTATATGGGATCCGAACCCTCAGCGGGAGCGCCGCTGCACTCCCAAGTGCTGCACTCTACCGAGTGTGCCACCGGGCTGGCCCATAATAAAGGTTAATTTATTGCTCATGCTTCATGTTTATTACAGGTCAGCTGTGGCTCTATCCCACATTAATTCTATTCCAAAAGTAGTCTTTTCTAGAACATTGCCAGTCTTAGGGAAGAGGGAAAAGAGATACAGGGAAACCACAGAATAACTTTTAAACCCTCCTCTCAAAAAAGACACCATCATTTTTGCTTATATTTTATTGAAAAAGTGCCAATATGCTCAAACCATACTCCTCTTACAGGGAGGAGCAGTGAATATTTTGAACAATAATACAACCTACTACACATTACCTCTTCCATTAGACTGGAAACTTCTGGATGGCAGAAGCCAGGCATTAGTTAATCATTAGGGTCTCAGCACCTAAGAGAGGACAGTGTATACACAGGTGCTCAATAAGCACATATTGGATAAATTCACCTTGGGAGAATCAAAGTTAAGATAGACAGTTGCTCTTGGGACAATGTTGTCATCACCACTTCAAAATGAAGAAACTGAATGAGGCTTTGTTGGTTTACCTGTCACACAGCTCATATGTGATGGAGCTGGCACTAGATCCTAAGTCTCTTTATTCTTGGGCCAAAGCATAAATGTTAGAGTCCTACTACCTGCAGCATAAGTGGAAGCACAGACTTTGGGGGTAGAAATGCTTTCTGGAGAGCATCAATTACCTGTCTTCCTTCAGAGACATATTCCTGCCTTTGCAATTAGCTAAACCATGTTTCTTCTATTGTCATGGCAGTGGGTGATGAGCTGGAGTGTTCAATGAACCACAAGTTCCTCCCCAGAGGTTTCTGGGTTTTAGGGGAAAAATAATTCTTCTTTAGGGCTATTGAGTGTTGCAGTTATTTGTTCGAGAGTGCACGTGAATATAAAACGATGACTCTTCACCACCATCACCGAGTTCATAAATTCCCTTCCCCATGATACTTTTTCTTAATTATTTTATTTAACAAAGTCATATCGAGTGCCAGTTGTGTGTCAGGCATTGTATTAGATGCTTTATAAACATTCTATTATTTAACCCTCAGAATAATCCAGGTGGTAAGTATGCATATTATGCCTGTCTTACAGATGAGGAAACCAGGGCTCAGTGAGGTGAATTGTCTCGCCCAAGTTCACACAGGTAGAAAGAGGCAGATCTGGACCTTGAATGCAAACTGTCTGCTTCTTCTAACGTGATACTTCCCTTTGACTATGCCCTTCCTCCTACATGTGACACCTAACCACTTCTTTATATGACACTTTGTAATAATTCTAGCACAGTGTCTGGCACATATGTTGGAATATAATAAAAAGTTGAATGAATGAGTGCACATGTAGAGGCAGGCAGGACCAGGAGCCCGCAGTCCCAGATTCAAGGCTGAGCTTTGTGGCTTTTTAGCTCTGTGACCTTGGCCGAGTCATTTCCGTCGCAGAGCTTCATTTTCCTGTTCTGCAAATTTGGACTGAAAATCTCAGCCCTTCGTGCCTCAAAGGGCTGGCCTGATGATGACTCCTTCTCTGAATGTTGTCACCGGGGGAGTCTGTCCGTTTGTCTTGGGCACTGCCTAGCGAGGCCTGGGGTTGGAGAACAACAAACACCTCTGGAATGGTAATTACGAGCTGATGAGTATTTTGTCATTTTTCATACCAACGTTAGCCTCATTGCTTTGGCCGTGCATTTGAGAAACAGGCGCCTGGAGCTCGCCAGTCGGGGGACAGACTGCATTGACATCGTCGACCGTCATGCAAATCCTTGTTAGTTCGCGGACGCGGACCCGCCCGCCCACCAAAGGCAGCGGGCACGCAGGCGCCGTCGCTCTCCGAGGTGCTGAACCCCTTGACGCAGACCCCAGCCTCGCCCCGACAAGGATGTCTCTACCAAGGGACAGTGGTCAGTGTGAAACAGGGCTCCTAGCCTATTCACTTGACGGAACCGAATGGCATTTTCATCTGATAACCTTTCCCTCATCACTCCAGAATCTATGAGACGGGTCCCCATCCACCGTCTCATCCCAATCTTCCCAAGAACTCCAGAGGTATATTATTTATTTCCATTTGAGGAAGGAAGTAACTGGAGCTTGGAGGGGTTAAGTGACATGTCCAAAGTCACCAGGAGATTCACTGCTCGCCTACAATGCCATTAAGTTCATCCTACTTTGCCTCAAATATCCTTTGTTTCCAGTATCTCAGTGACTGGCAGCTCCTTCCATCCAAACCAAAAACAGGTGTGTCATCCCAGATGTCTTGGCCTCCCTCACCCTCAACATCTAATTAGACCCCAGGTGCTACCAACTCTTCATCCTTAATATGTTGCCATTCATTCCTCTCTGTCCCACTACCACACCTTAAATCCAAGACCTCATCTTCTCTCACCAGAATTACAGCCACAATCTCCTAAGTTGGCTTTTTGATTTGAGGCTTGCTCCCCAATCCGTGCTCCACCATGGTGCTGTCAGAATGATCTTTAGAAAATGTGGATTGATTGGGTCTTGACACTTGCCTTCCATGGCTCTTAGGCATTAAGACGTCTAAGCACCTAGCTGGGCATTCAGGAACCTGTGATTCCTGACAACCTGGATTCTCATATCTCCCTCTCCCCTCTCCCTAGTTCATCAGTTTACCACATTCTCCAGCCTCATCCACTTCTGGTGGTTTCTCATTTATTCCGGGATCTCTCCTA
>NW_007738531.1:5510-6444 GCF_000696425.1 Galeopterus variegatus | reverse complement strand
AGTATAAGCAGTGGAATAATATAAGCAGTGGAATTCCCTACTCTTTCCCTACATGGAGCCCCAGGAAGGTGAGCATCTGTCGGTCTCCAGACTTGGCTGAGGAGGATTTGAGATTTGCTTCTGGGCAGTGATGCAGATGGGTCAACCTGCCCAGGCAATGTGGATATAGCCACATGATTTATTACCAAACACGGACTTTGACTAAAGCTAGGGGAAGAAACAACAGATCGACAGGACTTGGAAGGTAAATTTTTCCCTAGGCTGGAGTTTCAAGTTNAAATATTATTTTCATCGGACCATGGAAGGTTGGTTTCCTGTGGGTTATTTTCCATCTTGACAGTGTCTTTTCGTATAAGTTGGTGGCTCCATTGCTAGCACCATTCTCTCAAGATTTTAGTTAGCCCTATGTACCATTAGCCATGCCTACAGTTTATTTAGACACATCTCTCTCTTGTCTCAATTGCAGATATTCGAGATCTTAGACTTCTGTAGAAGAGCAATGTTCTTAATCTCTTTTCCCTGAGCCATTTCGTCCAACAGAAAGGAATCACTGGGTGCCACCTTAGTCAATTCAGGGATTCTAATAAAACCTGTAATTATAATCTTGATTTGGTCTTTACCAGTAGACTGAGTTTTCACCAGCCTTTGATACTCAAAGGCCTTCTAAGTTTTATCTGTCACCAGTTGGAAGTGAAAAACACTTGAATGTTTCATTTGCTAGAATTTCCAGATGCTAGTCTCTTTCATTTCTGCTTTTAAACAGGCTAAATATTTTCTGAGCTCATCTCTTTATTGAACTAGTTTGTCAAGTGTGACTAATAACCAAAGAATGCTACTAATACTGTATTTTCCAAACTATTTGCCTAAACCCACAAATTAATTTGGTGTATTTTCTGCCTTCCAAATTATTGTAAAAAAATGGTTTTACCAAACA
>NW_007738531.1:0-882 GCF_000696425.1 Galeopterus variegatus | reverse complement strand
CTAGGTTTCTTTTCCCCACTGGAACCTCATGACTACTGCTCTTCTTCCCCCCTGCCTTCCCTCTCCTCCTCCAGACTTGGAAAAAAAAACTTCAAGGGAGCAGAAATCGATACTCTGTAATCACTGATGTTATTTATAGTCTATGAACACAATACAAAGTATTAGTAATTTAACAACCAAAATGTTTCCTAGTCAGATCACAGATACCTATTTGCATTTTTTTTTTAGTTCTCCTCTTCCTCTGTTCCAAAATTATAATTTAAATTGTAGGAAAATATATATAACATAAACTTGCCATTTAAATCATTTTTCAGTGTATAATTTGTGGCATTAATTACATTTGTAGTGCTGGGAAACCATCACTACTGTCTACTTCCAAAATGTCCTTGTCACCCCAAACAGAAGCTCTGCACCATTAAACAATAACGTCCACTGTCCTCTCCCCTCAGCCCCTGGTAACCTCTAATCTACTTTCTGTCTCTATGAATTTGCCTGTCCTATTTCATGTAAGTGAAATCATAAAATGTTTACCTTTTTTGTGGCTAAATAATATTCCATTACATATATATATGTATATGTATATATAGTATACATATATATTCCATTACATATACATACACACACATCACATTTTGTTTATTCATTCACTGTTGATGGACACTTGGGTTGTTTCCACCTTTTGGCCATTGTGAATAATGCTGCAATGAATATTGGCATACGAGTATCTGTTTGGGTCCTATTTTCACTTCTTTTGGGTATATCCTAGGACTGGAACTACTGGGTAATAGGGTAAGTCTATGTTTAACATCCATCAGACTTTTCCACAGTGGTGGCACCATTTTACATTCCTACCAGCAATGTTCATGATGGAACTTCACTCTT
>NW_007738530.1:42882-43338 GCF_000696425.1 Galeopterus variegatus | reverse complement strand
AGCCAGTGAGCGGGAACCGGTCTGTATGTGGGATCCGAACCCTCGGGCGGGAGCACTGCCATGCTTCCCAAGCGGCGCACTATCCAGTGCGCCACCGGGCTGGCCTTATGTTTATTAAAGATGAGTATACTAATTATCCCGATCTGGCCATCACATATTTTACACAGGTATTGACATTCAACTACGTACTCCACAAATATATATAATCAATTATGTTTTAATAAAAGAAAAATACATATATAAAACCAACAATACTATTGGGGCACAGTTATAATTGGCAAATAATACATAATAATGAGTATTGACTGATTGAGAACAGCATATACTCTACATCTGATTGTGTTTTCCTTTTACTCAAAACGTCATATATTTAAATTGATAATTTTGGGTTGTGCCACATCAGAAAGATTTATTAGATGCTTTTTAGTTTGATATAGTCCCATTTGTTTATTTTTC
>NW_007738530.1:36856-41882 GCF_000696425.1 Galeopterus variegatus | reverse complement strand
ATGGAGGTTCCTCAAACAATTGCAGATAGATCTACCATGTGACCCAGCTATCCCACTGCTGGAAATATACCCAGAGTAATGGAAATCATCAAGTCAAAGGTGTACCGGTTCTCCAATGTTCTTTGCAGCACTCTTTACAACAGCTAAGAGTTGGAAGCAGCCCAAATGTCCATCGTCAGATGAGTGGATATGGAAATGTGGTATGTCTACACAATGGAATACTACTCAGCTATAAAATAGAATGAAATACTGCCATTTGCAACAACATGGATGGACCTAGAGAGAATTATATTGAGTGAAACGAGTCAGGCACAAAAAGAAAAATATCACATGTTCTCACTTATTTGTGGGAGCTAAAGATAAATATATAAATACACAAATAAACTGAGGGGGGCGGGAGGGAAGAAGACACAACAAGTACAATTCCTTGAAGTTGATACAACAAGCAAACAGATATGAGGTTGTTGCAGGAGAGCAGGGAGAGAGAGGAGTGAGGGAGATTTGTTAATGGGCCACGATATACAATCACATTGTATACTGACATAATAAAATAAAAGTTAAAAAAAAGATATGCAGAAAAAAAAAATCAACCTAATGAAATAAATCTTTTCAGTTTTGTATATGTACAAAGTAGTTTGAATGCTTAAAACCTAAGTACATTAACGTATCCAAGATGGGTTTCCACTTCAATTTATGTTTTTGAGTATTGATATTGAATGTAGTGGAAATATAGAAATATATTTCTGAAATACAATATTATTATTTATTCCACAAAAAGAGATTGGTAATCACATGGCAACACATGTTCACACTCTTTATGACCCCTATCACATAAAGTTGCTAGGTAGAAAATGGCGTATATGTATGGCCTCATTTATTTCCTAGTTCAGTCTTTCAAATATCAATATAGAGACCAAATGTTCAGATTAATTTTTGTATGTTTTTATTAAACTCTAGGCTCCTGGTGAACAGAGACCATGGCTTTCAGCCTCATACCAAGAGTACTGTGATGAAGCTTGTGACATAGCAAGTATTAAAAGAGTTGCTCTAATAATTTACATCATAAAATAGATTGAAGAACAAAAGACAATATTAGAATAAAATACTACCTATTTCTAAATGTACAATTTACTGGGTAAATTTTTAAATTGAATATACCTAAATATATGTAATTGAATATATGTATATATTTATACAGTAAGAAGATATTGACAAATTAGTAGATATTGCCAGGAATTATCAGCTCTCTTAGTAATTGATATATCAAGAAGATTTTTTTTTTAAATATGTAAACATGGATGTTTTGAATCAATTGTAGAATTAAAGATCCAATAATTAGAGAACACATTCTGTAAAAGTCCTGGAACACATGTTTCACCAAATGAAGACCTCCAATGAGGTCTCAGAAAGATACAAAAAAAAAATTGAAATAAAATACTCTGACCTAAATGCATTAAAATTAAAAGGCATCGCCTAATAGTTTATGCAAAACGCAATGGAGAAAATATTTGGAGAAATAGTGAAGATAGATGTACCAGAAATATGGGAGAAAGATCTTAGGCTGATAGGGCACCTAGTGTGCTAAAGATAAGAGATAAAGAAAAACTTAGATCTAGATATGTTATAGTTATGTTTAAAAAATATACAAAAGAGAAAAATAATTTTAAAATAAAAATTCCCCAGAGACACAGGATATTACTTACAAAGGAAAATGGATGCTTCTACATCAGACTTTTTTTTTTTTTTTTTTTTAACCACACTACTGGATATAAGAAGATAATTGGGTTGTAGTTTGTTAATTATTAAGAAAATAGTACTTAGCATTTAGGATTTTATATCTAACCATACAATCAAATCCAATAGTATTTAAAAAGATAAACTATCTGGAAAGATGACAGAGTAGGAAGCGTTAACAATTTGTGTCTCCACCCAGACAAATGCACAAGCAGAATCGGTCTAACATAACTGTCTTGCAACTGTGGAGTCCATTGAGTATGTACAACTGCCAGGGGAGAGCTTGGATTAAATTGTGGCTCACTTTAGTCAGTTTCAGTTCTCAGCCCAGTAACAGCTACCCATCATGCACCCCTCAGCGCTGAAGCAGGCGGCTATGCGTATATTCCTGGAGCAGCTTGCACAAAGCTTCTGGGAGCAAGGGTGAACGAAAAGGACCCTGTCGTCCAAAAGTCAGAGATCTGTGATCTGATTATTGATTGCTGCTTCTGATCACAGAGGTGCAAAGAGGCAGAAGCCCTAGCTGTTGTATCTCTCCCATTGTTGCAAGCCCCTCTGCTTCTACCCAACTGACTTCCAGAGAATTTAAAGAGGTGGTGTCTCTTTTTTCCTCTCTCATTTTTCTCTTTGCCCCTTTTGGGAACCAGACATTGAAAACTAACTAGGCCATTCAAAAACTATCACATGCATGGGAGAAATTAGAAAGTCAGCATAAAAGATCAGAGGGAAAAACTAGGCTCAGAAAAGACCTGAGAACACCTTAAGTTTATATCTCAGACTGATCCTTGAAATACAGACAGCCTACAACAATTTAATAAATAAATAAATAAATAAATAAATTAATTAATTAATTAATTAATATAGCAAACCCTTTAAAAAGGGAAAATCTGATTTCCAATTACCATATGCAATGAACTGAAAGTTTATGTATCCACAAAATTTATGTTGAAATCCTTATCTTCCAAAGTGATGTAATTAAGGGGTGGGACCTTTGGCGTGGATTGGGTCATGAGGGTGGAGCCTTTGTAAATGGCATTAGAGTCCTTATAAAAGAGGCTCCAAAGAGGCCATTCATACCTTCCACCTTGTGAAGACACAGTGAGAAGATACCATCTAAGAACCAGAAAATGAGCTATCTTACTTCATTTTCTGTTAATATAACAGAATGCCTGAGACTGGGTAATTTGTAAAGAAAAGAAGCTCACAGTTCTGTAGACTGGAAAATCCACAATTGGGCAGCTGCATCTGGTTAGGGGCTTGTGCTGTGTTAAGTGGAACAGGAAACAGGCATGAGCAGAAGGGGCAAAATGCAAGGAGTGGCTTGTTTTATAGTAACCCACTCTCTTGGTAACTAACCTAATCTCGAAAGAGCAAGAACTCGCTCCCTGAATAATTAACTCTGTCCCTGGGTATTACGAATGGCATTAATGCCTCTTAGTAACCTAATTACCTCTTAAAGGCCCACCTCCCAATAATGTCACACTGGGAGCTAAATTTCCAAAACCTGAACTCTGGATGACATACTCAAACCGTAGCATAAGCCCTCACCAGACACCAAATGTGCTGCCACCTTGATCATAAGCTTTCCAACATCTAGAACTGGGAGAGAAAAATTCCAGTTGTTTAAAAGCTACCCAGTTTCTGATGTTTTGTTATTGCAAACCAACAGACTAAGAAACCACATTATTAGATTCAAATGTCCAGTTTTCAACAAATACATCACAGGGGTACAAAGAAACAGGAAAATATGGCTCATTCAAAGGAAATAATAAATCAACCAATAGAAAATGTCCCTGATAAAAGACCTAATAGTGGATTTACTATACAATAATTTGAAACAGTTGTCCTAAATTTTCTCAGAGAACTAAAGGAAAATGAGAAAGTAAAAAAAAAGAAAAAGAAAAAAAATGATTTATACACAAAATGAAAATATCAATAAGGAGATAGAAAACCTAAAAAGAAATCATAAAGAAAAGCTCCATGACATGGATCTAAGCAGTGGCTTTTTGGATTTGACCCTCAAAAGCACTGGCAATAAAGGAAAAATCGACAAGTGGGATTGCATCAAACTGAAAAGCTTCTTCACAGCAAAGGAAACAATTAGCAGAGTGAAGAGACAACCTATGGATTGGGAGAAAATATCTGCAAACTATACAACTGATAAGGAGTTAATAAATGATATGTATAAGAAACTCAACAAGTCTTTAGCAAGAAAACAATAATCTGATTAAAAAATGAGCAAAGAACCTGACAGTGTTTCTGGGGAGGATGAAAGAAGAAAGAGAAAGAGGTAAGAGGAAAATCAGAGCTATTGTTGTAATTAAATTTCAGAATCTTTCCATTATGCTGTTTCAATTCATTTAAAGTTTTTTTTTTTTTTTTCCTTCAGGCCCCTTCTGTTTTAAAACCCTTGTTCCACTCACTACCCCATCTTCCATAAAAACACACACACACACACACACAAACACACACACATACAGTGTTACCTTTGACATGAAACAAAGCGGGCAGAGCAGCTCCTCCTCAGTACTCACCTTTGTAACCAGGGATGTTGTTTACAAATGGTTAATAAACTTGGGAGTGGTTTAACAATAACGATGCAGTTTCACTTTTACTCATAAAAAGCTGAAAGGGAACTAAAAAGTTTAGTAGGTACAAATATTGTGCTTCTGCCGTAATTAATAAATATCACCAAAGTGGAAGAATGCAGCGTGTGGCAATGCACCGAATGATGCAGTTTCTGAATCCTCTAGTGAAAGCCTTTGTGAAGTTTTATGCTACTAATCACATTAAATTGGCCTCTACAGGCCAGGGCATAATGTTCAGTTATTATTGTTTTTTTTTTTTTTTTTCCCATTTTCTATTTAATGGCTCTCATTTTTAAGCTTACCTT
This sequence comes from Galeopterus variegatus, assembly GCF_000696425.1. NCBI lineage: Eukaryota > Metazoa > Chordata > Mammalia > Dermoptera > Cynocephalidae > Galeopterus > Galeopterus variegatus. Next base: position 37,255 of record NW_007738530.1, on the reverse strand, counting down.
AAATTAGGAAATGATGAAGAAATACTCAACTAACTCAAGATTTGACTTGATGCATTTACCCAGGAAAGAGTATGAAATTTGGACACGGATGCTTAGGTGTCTGGCTGAGGAAAAATTATTGCTGTGGAGCATAAGACTGAAAAGGCCAGGACCTCAGTTTTGAATTAATCACTCTGTGTTCTCTAGACATTTGATTCCATCTATTCTACTTCTCCAAAACAGTTCCGGTCCCCATGCCCTTTTCACAGCTCAACCTGGAGTGAAATCATAAAGAATATGCTATAGAAAGGTGAATGTTCTCAAACTGGGCTACTGCAAAATATTTCCACTGAGTCAGTAATACTTGCATTTACAGGGTGACATTTTGAGGGAAGTTTTACCAAGTTCTAAAGACATATA
>NW_007738530.1:30520-36771 GCF_000696425.1 Galeopterus variegatus | reverse complement strand
TTTTGCCAGTGATTTTCCAGAGAAAATTTCTCATGGTGGTAAATTCAGGTTGATAGTAAACTAACGGGGGAGCGATTAGTGAGAAGGGAGACAAGTTTAGTTCCACAGATTAAGCTCATTATAGCCTCTAGCTCCTTGGTGAGAAGCTAGTTAGACCTGTTCAAATCTGAATAAGCAGCCTTCCAAAAGAATTAGGCTCCCAATTAAGGCATAGCATAAAATTATAAAAAGTCTGGAGTTGTGACTTTCTGTAAATATATATATGTATGTATGTGTGTATATATATATATATATTTTTTTTTTTTTTAGTAATTCCATAAAACCAAAATTTGTTGACTTGGCCACAGGCATAAAACCTGATTAGTTCTGTGAGGCTGTTTAAGGTTTAAGTCTAACCATCAGTGGACACCCGTACAGACCCAGAAAGGTTTTCTGAATTCAAAGCCTCAACACAGAATTTACACAGATAGAAATGAAGCAATTCCTCTTTAATGTGGGCACTAAGGGAAAGCAAAAACCCAAGGAGGAAAGAGGAGAAATTTGCTCCTGGCTTCCAGGTCTCTTTTATAGGACTCTGGGGAATTAATCAATGATCTTACACTGGGCTAATGAAACATCTACAGTTTTCTTTCTAGGCACTCAGGCCACTTTACACATATTATTTTCCTCATTATCCTCATAGCCTGGTAAAACAGGAGCAGTAGGTATTTTTATCCTAATGACCCTAAAGTAGTTTTTAGAGGCTTTGTCCTCTTACCAGATTCACAAGGGTTTAACCACTGAGTGATAGATCCATTGCTACGTGTTGCATAAGCAAGGCTGAAGTGCTGCCTCTAACTCAGCTTCTTCATCAAAGCTCGTACCCACAGAACAATGAACTTTGCTTTCATTTCCTAACACCAGCCACCTCATTTGGATGACACTATTTTAATGACAATAAATGTTGCATGGGCACTGTGATGTGAGAAATATCACCCTGCATCAGTACCCCATCTGCCTGCTGTCTCCCTAAGATCCTCAGACATGTTTGAAAAGGAGCGTAGGAGAATTTACACCTAAGTAAAACCACAGTGGGTATGGAATGTTAGAGGCAGAAATTAGTTTTTTTTTCATAGAATTAGAGTATTTTTGAGGCATCAGATTAGTCTGTCCACCAGACTTACCTAGGAGGGAGGAAGGTGGAGAGGGAAAAAATGTCCATATGGGAGAGGAGGCACGTAAGAAGGGGGAACTAGGCAGTTGTTTTTTAAAATAAAGATGTCTATTTAGGTCTTAAAGAACGGGAGTACTAGAAAATGGACTGATTTTTGCTTCCACAATTTTCTGTTTCCCTCTACATGTCAAAGCCCTGTGACTGCTCTTCCAGTAGAACCAGGAAAAAAAAAAAAATACACACACACACGTATATAAAAACTTTGGTGGAAGTGACTCTGAACAGCTGAAGGATGAAGTCACAATAGTCTGAATAATCCACAAAGCAGATGACTTCAGGTCATAAAACTGAAGGTTTCTTATTTTATCATTCACAAGCTAAGATATGAGAGTACTTCAAAAAGTTCATGGAAACATTCGTATTATCTTTTAATTCTATTTTTCCATGAATGTTTTGAAGTACCCTTGTACAAGGAGGAAAACAGACTTGGTCTTTCTTTTCCTTTTTAGTTTGTCTAACTTTGCTACCTCATGCTGTAGGGCAAATGGAAGACTGAAAATCTAAAGGTTTTCTTGTTTTTCACCTTCACATTTGAGAAGACCTAAAGAGTTCATCTGATGAGGCAGCTAAGTCCTGTATAGACTTCTACATGCCCGACCTTAACATCACAGTTAAGCAGGATGTTCACCTTGTATGCAACATTAAGATTATAATACTTAATCTTGTGTACACAACAAATATGGGTGAGAAAGAAGAAACAGAAGCAAGAATCAGGAGATAGGACACCCAAGACAAAGATGGGAAGACTGGATTCAAGCAAGTTGGAAGATTTTAAAAATATTCAGCACACAAGAATACACAATCAGATAACTTCTTTGAATGGTGTGGAAGCTTTTCCTGAAAGTCTTGTCTTGGGCTTATCAGACCCTTTGCAGAAATTGTAGTCTCCTAAAGGATGCCCTCATTTAGGGAAGGAACGTATTAATCACATTTACAATTACTAATCCTTTTGGGAAGTAAGGGTAAGGGAGGATTAAAAAGTTCAGCTTTTCATGGGATTTATTTTTTCTCCAGTGAAAATAATCTTATCAATGGAATTTACATTCCTCATTCAATTCACCTCAGAACCTGAAAGGTGGGAAAGAAACAAAGTTTATAGTTTCAGATAATTAAAAGCTCTTCCCTTTTCCTCTTTCTTCACAGTAATTTCAACTACTTAGTCATGTTTCCCAAGTTTTTCGAGCAACCCCCCATCTCACATAACCATAAAGTATACCCCCATTCTCCCTCAGCCCTAAAATCCAGCCCTTCCCATATGCCATCCAAACTTCAGACCACTTTCTCCACACCACCCTGGCCAGCAGGTGGTACCACAGATAGCTGGATGTTGCCTTTGAACTAATGATTTCTTGAAGGCAGAGGCTCCTTGGGTATAGCAACCATTCATCCCAGAGATCTGTGATTTGAAATATTACAAACACATCACCATTTCCTTTTTGTACAAGCTGATTTTAAGATTGAGGGAGCGGTCAAATAGGAAGGAAGAAAAGTTTTTTTATATCTTTTTTCTCTTCAACTCGGTGCTAGCCCTTATACAAAGAACGAAGTGACAAAGCTCTTACTAATCGCTCACCCTGGGTGTGAATGAGCAGAGACCGGCCAGGAAATAAAAGTTGGTGACATTTGACAAATCTCCCAGTGCAGTCTCTGCAATGTCCAAAATCAAAGAGCAGGGACTGGGCACTGGAGCTTGTATGTGTGACAGGTTATTACCCTATAAATTATTTGATGATTATACACTATTTGGGATTAGCCACACCTCAGCACCTTTCCATTAGAATTTGATAAGTGGTGAAAAAGACATAGCTAGCCACCTAATATCATAGAAAGCATTCACTTTTGTTCTGTTCACACTTCTGTTCCCAAACCTATGTGGTTATATGCTTCCTAGATTCTAGCTTGACTACCCAGTTGATATCTTCTAGCATACAAAAATGATTTTTTAAAATTTTACTTTATAAATATACAGTGTAGTTGATTTTCGTGTCCCTTTACTGAATCCTGTCCCCCTCCCGCCCATCAACATCATATCTGTTCACTTGTCTTAACAAGTTCAAAGAATTGTGATTGTTGTGTCTTCATTCCCACCCTCCTTCGTTTGTTTGTGTATTTATTTATTTATTTATTTTTATCTCCCACAAATAAGTGAGAACGTGTGATATTTCTCTTTCTGTGCCTGACTTGTTTCACTTAATATAATTTTCTCTAAGTCAATACATGGTAGTATTTCATTCTTTTTTATAGCAGAGTAGCATTCCATTGTGTAGATGTACCACATTTTCCTTATTCACTCATCTGATGATGGACATCTGGGCTGGTTCCAACTCTTGGCTATTGTAAATAGTTCTGCAGATTGGAGTACAGGTATCCCTTCAGCATGATGATTTCCATTCCTCTGGGTATATTCCCAGCAGTGGAGTCACTGGGTCATATGGTAGATCTATCTGCAAATGTTTGAGGAACCTCCAAACTATTTTCCACAAAGGTTGCACCATTCTGCAGTGCCATCAACAGTGCAGAAGGGTTCATTTTTCTCCAAACCTCACCAGCAATTATCATTCTCAGTCTTTGGGTTATTAGCCATTCTAACTGGAGTGAGATGGTATCTCAGTGTGGTTTTGATTTGCATTTCCTGAATGCTGAGAGATATTGAGCATTTTTTCTTGTGTCTGTTGCCCATTCGTATATCTTCCATTGAGAAATGCCTATTTAGCTCTTTTGCCTGCTTTTTGTTTGGGTTACTTGTTTTTTTTTTTGTAAAGATGTTTCAGTTCCTTGTATATTCTGGATATTACTCCTTCATCAGATGTATATTTGGCAAATATTTTCTCCCATTCTGTTGGTTGTTTTTTAGCTATGTTAATCATTTCTTTTGCTGTGCAAAAGCTTTTTAGTTTGATATAATCCCATTTGTTTATTTTTTCTTTGGTTTCCCATGCTTTTGGGGTTATATTCATGAAGTCTGTGCCCAATCCTACTTACTGGAGTGTTTCCTCTATGTTTTCTTTAAGGAGTTTTATTGTTTCAGGGTATATATTTAATTATTTAATCCATTTTGAGTTGAATTTGGTATATGATGAGAGGTATATATGATAAGCCCACTGCCAATATCATCCTGAATGGGGAAAAGCTGAAAGTTTTTCCCTTAAGAACAGGAACTAGACAAGGATGCCCATTCTCACCACTTCTATTCAGCATAGTGTTAGAAGTTATAGCCAGATCAATCAGAGAAGAAAAGGAAATAAAAGGCATCCAGATTGGAAAAGAGGAAGTCATACTGTCCCTGTTTGCAGATGACATGATCCTATATATTGAACAGCCCAAAGCCTCTAGTAAAAAACTCTTAGAGTAGATAAATGATTTCAGCAAAGTTGCAAGATACAAAATCAACACGCAAAAATCAGTAGCATTTCTATACTCCAAAAGTGAACATGCAGAAAAAGAAATCAAGAAAGNAAAACTCTGAACGATAAATGCTGGAGAGGTTGTGGAGAAAAAGGAACTCTCATACATTGTTAGTGGGACTGCAAAATGGTTTAGCCTCTGTGGAAAATGGTATGGAGGTTCCTCAAATAATTGAAGATAGATCTACCATGTGACCCAGCTATCCCACTGCTGGAAATATACCCAGAGTAATGGAAATCATCAAGTCAAAGGTATACCTGTTCTCCAATGTTCTTTGCAGCACTCTTTACAATAGCTAAGAGTTGGAAGCAGCCCAAATGTCCATCATCAGATGAGTGGATATGGAAATGTGGTATGTCTACACAATGGAATACTACTCAGCTATAAAATAGAATGAAATACTGCCATTTGCAACAACATAGATGGACCTAGAGAGAATTATATTGAGTGAAATGAGTCAGGCACAAAAAGAAAAATATCACATGTTCTCACTTATTTGTGGGAGCTAAAGATAAATATATAAATAAACAAATAAACTGAGGGGGGCGGGATTGAAGAAGACACAACAAGTACAATTCCTTGAATTTGATACAACAAGCAAACAGATATGAGGTTGTTGCAGGAGAGCAGGGAGAGAGAGGAGTGAGGGAGATTTGTTAATGGGCCACGATAATCAATCACATTGTATACTGACATAATAAAATAAAAGTTAAAAAAAGATATGTAGAAAAAAAAAATTCAACCTAATGAAATAAATCTTTTCAGTTTTGTATATGTACAAAGTAGTTTGAATGCTTAAAACCTAAGTACATTAAGGTATCCCAGATGGGTTTCCCCTTCAATTTATGTTTTTGAGTATTGATATCGAATGTAGTGGAAATATAGAAATATATTTCTGAAATACAATATCATTATTTATTCCACAAAAAGAGATTGGTAATCACATGGCAACACATGTTCACACTCTTTATGACCCCTATCACATAAAGTTGCTAGGTAGAAAATGGCGTATATGTATGGCCTCATTTATTTCCTAGTTCAGTCTTTCAAATATCAATATAGAGACCAAATGTTCAGATTAATTTTTGTATGTTTTTATTAAACTCTAGGCTCCTGGTGAACAGAGACCATGGCTTTCAGCCTCATACCAAGAGTACTGTGATGATGCTTGTGACATAGCAAGTATTAATAAAGTTGCTCTAATAATTTACATCATAAAATGGATTGAAGAACAAAAGACAATATTAGAATAAAATACTACCTATTTCTAAATGTACAATTTACTGGGTAAATTTTTAAATTGAATATACCTAAATATATGTAATTGAATATATGTATATATTTATACAGTAAGAAGATATTGACAAATTAGTAGATATTGCCAGGAATTATCAGCTCTCTTAGTAATTGATATATCAAGAAGATTTTTTTAAAAAATATGTAAACATGGATGTTTTGAATCAATTGTAGAATTAAGGATCCAATAATTAGAGAACACATTCTGTAAAAGTCCTGGAACACATGTTTCACCAAATGAAGACCTCCAATGAGGTCTCAGAAAGATACAAAAAAAAAAATTGAAATAAAATACTCTGACCTAAATGCATTAAAATTAAAAGGCATCGCCTAATAG
>NW_007738530.1:28512-29577 GCF_000696425.1 Galeopterus variegatus | reverse complement strand
CATTCCTCTGGGTATATTCCCAACAGTGGAATAGCTGGGTCATATGGTAGATCTATCTGTAATTGTTTGAGGAACTTCCATACTATTTTCCATAAAGGCTGCACCATTTTGCAGCCCCATCAACAGTGTATGAGAGTTCCATTTTCCCCATAACTTCTAAAGCACTTGTCATTCTCAGTCTTTTGGATGTTAGCCATCCCAACTACAGTAGCCACCAAAAAAATAAAATACTTAGGAATAAAACTAACCAAGGATGTGAAAAATCTCTACAATGAGAACTACAAACCACTGTTGAGAGAAATTAAAGAGAACACAAGAAGATGGAAAGACATCCCATGCTCTTGGATTGGAAGAATTAACATTGTGAAAATATCCATACTACCCAAAGTGATTTACAAATTCAATGCAATCCCCATCATAATTCCAATGACATTTTTTTCTCTGAAATGGAAAAAAAAAAAAAAAAACTATCCTAACATTTATATGGAATACCAAAAGACCATGAATAGCCAAAGCAATTCTGAGCAAAAAATAAATAATTAAAAAATAAAGCTGGAGGCATAACACTACCTGCCTTTAAACTATACTACAAAGCTATTATAACCAAAACAGCATGGTACTCATATAAAAATGGACACATTAATCAATGGAATAGCATAGAGAATACAGAAATCAACCCACACACCTACAGCCATCTGATCTTTGACAAAGGCACCAAGTCTACACACTGGGGAAGAGACTGCCTCTTCAGCAAAGATGCTGGGACAACTGGATATCCATATACAGGAGAATGAAACAAAAATGATTTTGACTTTTAAAAACATTGCTTAAATGTTTGCATTTCAGACTAACCTTTTATATCTCAGTTATATGAGGAGTCTAAGTTCAGCCCATAAGCAAATGTACGAGCAATTCTGATTAAGATTAAAGATCTGACAACCTACTTTTCTTTAATGTATATACTGGCTTTGGATAAGGCACTCTTTCTGAGCCTTTGTTTTCTGGACATACGAGTAAATATCCTACCCACCTCACAAAGGAGTTAGGAGGGTCAAAGGAAGGGGT